>NW_024470849.1:90000-147500 GCF_017639515.1 Carcharodon carcharias
CTCTGTCCCTGTCTTTCTGTCTCTCTGTCTCTCTCTTTCTCTCTCTCTCTTTTTTTCTGTCTCTGTCTCTCTCTCTCTGTGTCTCTCTCTGTCTCTCCCTCTGTCTCTCTTTCTCTGTCTCTCTCTCTTTTCCTCTCTGTCTCTCTCTCTATCTCTCTCTGTCTCTCTCTCTCTCTATCTTTGTCTCTGTCTCTCTCTCTCTCTATGTCTCAGTCTCTCTCTCTGTCTATCTCTCTCTGTCTCTCTCTCTCTCTGTCTCTCTCTCTCTCTCTCTTGATATTTGTCTCTCTCTCTCTTTGTCTCTCTCTCTCTCCCTGTCTGTCTCTCTAACTTTCTGGCTCACTCTATTTCTTTGCCTATTTCTCTCTCTTTTTGTCTTTCTGTCCATCCTCCTCTCTTTGTCTCTCTCTCTCTCTCTCTGTCTCTCTCTCTCTCTCTCTCTCTCTCTCTCTCTGTCTCTCTCTCTCTGTCCCTCTCTCTCTGTCCCTCTCTCTCTGTCTCTCTCTCTCCATCTCTTTCGCTCTGTCTCTCTCTGTCTCTGTCTCTGTCTCTCTTTCCCTCTCTCTCTCTCTCTCTGTCTCTCTCTCTCTGTCCCTCTCTGTCTCTCTCTCTCTCTCTCTCTCTCTCTCTTTCCGTCTCTCTTGCTCTGTCTCTCTCTCTGTCTCTGTCTCTCTCTCTCTCTTTCCCTCTCTGTCTCTCTCTCTCTCTCTCTGTCTCCATCTGTCTTTCTGTCTCTGTCTCTATCTGTCTCTTGGTCTCTGTCTCTCTCTCTCTCTCTGTGTGTCTCTCTCTCTCTTTCCCTCTCTGGTCTCTCTATCTGTCTCGCTCTGTCTGTCTCTCTCTCTCTCTCTCTCTGTCTCCTCTCTCCATCTCTCTCTCTCTGTCCCTCTCTCTCTCATTCTCTCTCTGTCTCGCTCACTCTCTGTCTCTATCTCTCTGTCTCTCTCTCCTCCTCCGTCTCTCTCTCTCTCTCTCTCTTTCGCTGTCTCTCTCTCTGTCTCTCTGTCTCCGTCTCTCTCTGCCTCTCTCTCTTTCTCCCTTTTCTTCGGACTCTGCCTCTGAGAGACAGAGGGAGAGAGAGAGAGGGACGGAGAAACAGAGAGAGAGAGAGACAGAGAGAGAGAGAGACAGAGAGAGAGAGAAATAGTGAGAGACAGACAGCGAAAGAGAGAGGCAACAGAGTGATGGAGAGAGAGAAAAACAGACAGAGAGAGAGAGAGACGGGCAAACAAAGGAAGAGAGAGGGAGAGAGAGAGCAACATGGAGAGAGAGAGAAAGAGGGAGACGAAGAGAAACAGAGAAAAAGAGAGAGAGAGAGAAACAAAGCTAGAGTGGGAGAGAGAGAGAGAGAGAAAGACAGAGAGATAAAAAAGAGAGAAAAAGGGATAGTAAGAGAGAAAGAGAGAGACAGACAAAGAGGAAAACAAAGATAGTGAGAGGCTGAGAGAGAGAGAGGAAGACTGAAACAGTGACAGAGCGAGAGGGGACGAGACAGGGAGAGAAACATAAAGAGAGAAAGATTGAGACACAGTGAGCAAGAGAGAGAGAGACAGAATGAGTTAGAGGGAAATAGAGGGAGAGGGGCAACGAAGGAGCAAAAGACAAAGGGAGAGAGCAAAGAAGCGGGGAATACGAATGGAAAGCGAGGAAAAGCAGATTTGATACACAAGTGAATCGGGTGCAAGGGAGTGGAGGAGACATGGGGAGGAGAAAGCAGGGAATAAACAGGGAAAGGCCAGCATGGAAGAGAGGGGAAAGGGTCAGGAGAGAGAATGACAATGGCAACACGGGGACATCACAATCATATATTCAAATCCTCACTGTAACACTCTGATATATCCCACACCCCTCACTGAAAAATTCTGATATAACCTACACCCCTCACTGTAACACTCTGATATATCCCACACCCCTCACTGTAACACTCTGATATATCCCACATCCCTCAGTGTAACACTCTGATATATCCCACACCCCTCACTGTAACACTCTGATATATCCCGAACCCCTCACTGTAACACTCTGATATATCCCACATCCCTCAGTGTAAAACTCTGATATATCCCACACCCCTCACTGTAACACTCTGATATATCCCACATCACTCACTGTAACACTCTGATACAACCCACACCCCTCACAGTAGCACTCTGATATATTCCACACCCATCACTGTAAATCTCTGATATACCCCACACCCCTCACTGTAACACTCTGATATATCCAACAACCCTCACTGTAACACTCTGATATATCCCACACCCCTCACTGTAACACTCTGATATATCCCACACCCCTCACTGTAACACGCTGATAAAGCCCACACCCCTCACTGTAACACTCTGATATAACCCACAGCCCTCACTGTAACACTCTGATATAACACACACACCTCACTGTAACACTCGGATATACCCCACACCCCTCACTGTAACACTCTGATATATCCCACAGCCCTCACTGTAACACTCTGATATAACCCACACCCCTCACTGTAACACTCTGATATAACCCACACAGCTCACTGTAACACTCTGATATATCCCACACCCCTCACTGTAACACTCTGCTATAACCCACACCCCTCACTGTAACACTCTGATATACCCCACACCCCTCACTGTAACACTCTGATATAACCCACACCCCTCACTGTAACACTCTGATATAACCCACACACCTCACTGTAACACTCGGATATACCCCACACCCCTCACTGCAACACTCTCATATATCCCAAAACCCCTCACTGTAACACACTGATATACCCCACACCCCTCACTGCAACACTCTCATATATCCCAAAACCCCTCACTGTAACACACTGATATATCCCACACCCCTCACTGTAACTCTCTGATATATCCCACAACCCTCATTGTAACACTCTGATATAGACCACACCCCTCACTGTAACACTCTCATATATCCCACACCCCTCACTGTAACACTCTGATATAGACCACACCCCTCACTGTAACACTCTGATATATCCCACACCCCTCACTGTAACACTCTGATATAGACCACACCCCTCACTGTAACACTCTGATAAATTCCACACCCCTCACAGTAACACTATGATATATCCCACGCCCATCACTGTAACACTAAGTATATCCCACACCCCTCACTATGTCACTCTGATATATCCCACACCCATCAATGTAGCACTCTGATATATCCCACACCCCTCACTGTAACACTCTGAAATATCCCACAAACCTCACTTTAACACTGATATATTCCACATATGTCACTGTAACATTCATATATATCCAACAACCCTCACTGTTACACCCTTATATATCCCCTTACTGTAATATTTGATATATCCCACAACCCTCACTGTAATACTCTCATAAAACCCACATCTCTCACTGTAACACTCTGAAATATCACACAAACCTCACTTTAACACTGATATATTCCACATACGTCACTGTAACATTCATATATATCCAACAACCCTCACTGTTACACCCTTATATATCCCCTTACTGTAATATTTGATATATCCCACAACCCTCACTGTAATACTCTCATAAAACCCACATCTCTCACTGTAACACTCTGATATATCCCACACCCCCTCACTGCAACACTATGATATATTCCACAACACTCATTGTGACTCTAAGAGATAAACCAGACACCTCACTGTAACACTCTGTTATATCCCACACCCCTCACTGTAACAATCTGATATATCCCACATTCCATCACTGCAACACTCTGATATATCCCACACACCACACTGTAACAATCTGATATAACCCACACCCCTCACTGTAAAACTATGTTATATCCCACATTCCTCACAGTGACAATATGATATTTTGTATATCTCTCACTGTAACGCTCTGATATATCCCACAAGCCTCACTGTAATGGGCTAATATATCACAAAACACTCATTGTAATGGTTTAGTATATCCCACACCCCTCACTGTAACACTCGGATATATCCCACACCCCTCACTGTAACACGCTGATAAAGCCCACACCCCTCACTGTAACACTCTGATATAACCCACAGCCCTCACTGTAACACTCTGATATAACCCACACACCTCACTGTAACACTCGGATATACCCCACACCCCTCACTGTAACACTCTGATATAACCCACACCCCTCACTGTAACACTCTGATATAACCCACACCCCTCACTGTAACACTCTGATGTATCCCACACCCCTCACTGTAACACTCTGATATGACCCACACCCCTCACTGTAACACTCTGATATACCCCACACCCCTCACTGTAACACTCTGATATAACCCACACCCCTCACTGTAACACTCTGATATAACCCACACACCTCACTGTAACACTCTGCTATAACCCACACCCCTCACTGTAACACTCTGATATACCCCACACCCCTCACTGTAACACTCTGATATAACCCACACCCCTCACTGTAACACTCTGATATAACCCACACACCTCACTGTAACACTCTGATATAACCCACACACCTCACTGTAACACTCTGCTATAACCCACACCCCTCACTGTAACACTCTGATATACCCCACACCCCTCACTGTAACACTCTGATATAACCCACACCCCTCACTGTAACACTCTGATATAACCCACACACCTCACTGTAACACTCGGATATACCCCACACCCCTCACTGCAACACTCTCATATATCCCAAAACCCCTCACTGTAACACACTGATATACCCCACACCCCTCACTGCAACACTCTCATATATCCCAAAACCCCTCACTGTAACACACTGATATATCCCACACCCCTCACTGTAACTCTCTGATATATCCCACAACCCTCATTGTAACACTCTGATATAGACCACACCCCTCACTGTAACACTCTCATATATCCCACACCCCTCACTGTAACACTCTGATATAGACCACACCCCTCACTGTAACACTCTGATATATCCCACACCCCTCACTGTAACACTCTGATATAGACCACACCCCTCACTGTAACACTCTGATAAATTCCACACCCCTCACAGTAACACTATGATATATCCCACGCCCATCACTGTAACACTAAGTATATCCCACACCCCTCACTATGTCACTCTGATATATCCCACACCCATCAATGTAGCACTCTGATATATCCCACACCCCTCACTGTAACACTCTGAAATATCCCACAAACCTCACTTTAACACTGATATATTCCACATATGTCACTGTAACATTCATATATATCCAACAACCCTCACTGTTACACCCTTATATATCCCCTTACTGTAATATTTGATATATCCCACAACCCTCACTGTAATACTCTCATAAAACCCACATCTCTCACTGTAACACTCTGAAATATCACACAAACCTCACTTTAACACTGATATATTCCACATACGTCACTGTAACATTCATATATATCCAACAACCCTCACTGTTACACCCTTATATATCCCCTTACTGTAATATTTGATATATCCCACAACCCTCACTGTAATACTCTCATAAAACCCACATCTCTCACTGTAACACTCTGATATATCCCACACCCCCTCACTGCAACACTATGATATATTCCACAACACTCATTGTGACTCTAAGAGATAAACCAGACACCTCACTGTAACACTCTGTTATATCCCACACCCCTCACTGTAACAATCTGATATATCCCACATTCCATCACTGCAACACTCTGATATATCCCACACACCACACTGTAACAATCTGATATAACCCACACCCCTCACTGTAAAACTATGTTATATCCCACATTCCTCACAGTGACAATATGATATTTTGTATATCTCTCACTGTAACGCTCTGATATATCCCACAAGCCTCACTGTAATGGGCTAATATATCACAAAACACTCATTGTAATGGTTTAGTATATCCCACACCCCTCACTGTAACACTCTGATATATCCCACACCCCTCACTGTAACACGCTGATAAAGCCCACACCCCTCACTGTAACACTCTGATATAACCCACAGCCCTCACTGTAACACTCTGATATAACCCACACACCTCACTGTAACACTCGGATATACCCCACACCCCTCACTGTAACACTCTGATATAACCCACACCCCTCACTGTAACACTCTGATATAACCCACACCCCTCACTGTAACACTCTGATGTATCCCACACCCCTCACTGTAACACTCTGATATGACCCACACCCCTCACTGTAACACTCTGATATACCCCACACCCCTCACTGTAACACTCTGATATAACCCACAACCCTCACTGTAACACTCTGATATAACCCACACACCTCACTGTAACACTCGGATATACCCCACACCCCTCACTGCAACACTCTCATATATCCCAAAACCCCTCACTGTAACACACTTATATATCCCACACCCCTCACTGTAACTCTCTGATATATCCCACAACCCTCATTGTAACACTCTGATATAGACCACACCCCTCACTGTAACACTCTGATAAATTCCACACCCCTCACAGTAACACTATGATATATCCCACGCCCATCACTGTAACACTAAGTATATCCCACACCCCTCACTATGTCACTCTGATATATCCCACACCCATCAATGTAGCACTCTGATATATCCCACACCCCTCACTGTAACACTCTGAAATATCCCACAAACCTCACTTTAACACTGATATATTCCACATATGTCACTGTAACATTCATATATATCCAACAACCCTCACTGTTACACCCTTATATATCCCCTTACTGTAATACTTGATATATCCCACAACCCTCACTGTAATACTCTCATAAAACCCACATCTCTCACTGTAACACTCTGAAATATCACACAAACCTCACTTTAACACTGATATATTCCACATACGTCACTGTAACATTCATATATATCCAACAACCCTCACTGTTACACCCTTATATATCCCCTTACTGTAATATTTGATATATCCCACAACCCTCACTGTAATACTCTCATAAAACCCACATCTCTCACTGTAACACTCTGATATATCCCACACCCCCTCACTGCAACACTATGATATATTCCACAACACTCATTGTGACTCTAAGAGATAAACCAGACACCTCACTGTAACACTCTGTTATATCCCACACCCCTCACTGTAACAATCTGATATATCCCACATCCCATCACTGCAACACTCTGATATATCCCACACACCTCACTGTAACAATCTGATATAACCCACACCCCTCACTGTAAAACTATGTTATATCCCACATTCCTCACAGTGACAATATGATATTTTGTATATCTCTCACTGTAACGCTCTGATATATCCCACAAGCCTCACTGTAATGGGCTAATATATCACAAAACACTCATTGTAATGGTTTAGTATATCCCACACCCCTCACTGTAACACTCTGATATATCCCACACCCCTCACTGTAACACGCTGATAAAGCCCACACCCCTCACTGTAACACTCTGATATAACCCACAGCCCTCACTGTAACACTCTGATATAACCCACACACCTCACTGTAACACTCGGATATACCCCACACCCCTCACTGTAACACTCTGATATATCCCACACCCCTCACTGTAACACTCTGATATAACACACACCCCTCACTGTAACACTCTGATATAAGCCACACCCCTCACTGTAACACTCTGATGTATCCCACACCCCTCACTGTAACACTCTGATATGACCCACACCCCTCACTGTAACACTCTGATATACCCCACACCCCTCACTGTAACACTCTGATATAACCCACACCCTTCACTGTAACACTCTGATATAACCCACACACCTCACTGTAACACTCGGATATACCCCACACCCCTCACTGCAACACTCTCATATATCCCAAAACCCCTCACTGTAACACACTTATATATCCCACACCCCTCACTGTAACTCTCTGATATATCCCACAACCCTCATTGTAACACTCTGATATAGACCACACCCCTCACTGTAACACTCTGATAAATTCCACACCGCTCACAGTAACACTATGATATATCCCACGCCCATCACTGTAACACTAAGTATATCCCACACCCCTCACTATGTCACTCTGATATATCCCACACCCATCAATGTAGCACTCTGATATATCCCACACCCCTCACTGTAACACTCTGAAATATCCCACAAACCTCACTTTAACACTGATATATTCCACATATGTCACTGTAACATTCATATATATCCAACAACCCTCACTGTTACACCCTTATATATCCCCTTACTGTAATACTTGATATATCCCACAACCCTCACTGTAATACTCTCATAAAACCCACATCTCTCACTGTAACACTCTGAAATATCCCACAAACCTCACTTTAACACTGATATATTCCACATACGTCACTGTAACATTCATATATATCCAACAACCCTCACTGTTACACCCTTATATATCCCCTTACTGTAATATTTGATATATCCCACAACCCTCACTGTAATACTCTCATAAAACCCACATCTCTCACTGTAACACTCTGATATATCCCACACCCCCTCACTGCAACACTATGATATATTCCACAACACTCATTGTGACTCTAAGAGATAAACCAGACACCTCACTGTAACACTCTGTTATATCCCACACCCCTCACTGTAACAATCTGATATATCCCACATCCCATCACTGCAACACTCTGATATATCCCACACACCTCACTGTAACAATCTGATATAACCCACACCCCTCACTGTAAAACTATGTTATATCCCACATTCCTCACAGTGACAATATGATATTTTGTATATCTCTCACTGTAACGCTCTGATATATCCCACAAGCCTCACTGTAATGGGCTAATATATCACAAAACACTCATTGTAATGGTTTAGTATATCCCACACCCCTCACTGGAACACTCTGATGTATCCCACACCCCTCACAGAAAAACTCTTTTATATCCCACACCCCTCACTGTAACACTCTGATATACCCCACAGCCCTCACAGTAACATTCAGATATATCCCACACCTTTCACTGTAACACTCTGATATATCTGACACCCATCACTGTAACACACTGATATATCCGACACCGCTCACTGAAATAATCTGATATACCCACACACCACACTGTAACACTCTGATATATCCCACATTCCTCACTGTAACACTCTGATATATCCCACACCCCTCACTATAACTCTCTGATATATCCCACATTCCTCACTGTAACATTCTGATGTATTATACACCCCTCACTGTAAGACAATTATATGACCCATACAACTCACTATATCATTCTGATATATCCGACACCCCTCACTGTAACACTTTGACATATCCCACAACCCTCACTGAAACACTCTGATATATACCACACCCCTAACTGTAACAGTCTGAAATATCATACACCCCTCACTGTAACACTCAGATATTCCCCTCACCACCCAATGTAACACACTGATATACACCAAATCCCTCAAAGTAACACTCTGATATATCCCAGACCACTCAGTGTAACACTCTGATATATCCCACACCCCTCACTGTAACACTCTGATATATCCCACACCCCTCACTGTAACATTCTGATATACACCACATCCCTCAAAGTAACACTCTGATATATCCCACACCACTCAGTGTAACACTCTGATATACCCCACAAACCCCACTGTAACAATCATATATATAGCACACCCCTCACTGTAACACTCTGATATATCCCACACCCCTCACTGTAACACTCTCATATATCCCACACCCCTCACTGTAACACTCTGATATATCCCACAACCCTCACTGTAACACTCTCATATATCCCACACCCCTCACTGTAACACTCTGATATATCCCACAACCCTCACTGTAACACTCTCATATATCCCACACCCCTCACTGTAACACTCTCATATATCCCACACCCCTCACAGTAACACCTTGATATATCCCACGCCCATCACTGTAACACTAAGTATATCTCACACCCGTCACTATGTCAATCTGATATATCCCACACCCATCAATGTAGCACTCTGATAAATCCCACACTTCTCACTGTCACACTCTGATATATCCCACACCCCTCACTGTAACACTCTGATATATCCCACACCTCTCACTGTAACACTCTGATATATCCCACACCCCTCACTGTAACACTCTGATATATACCACACCCCACACTGTAACACTCTCATATATCCCACACCCCACACTGTAACACTCTGATATATCCCACACCTCTCACTGTAACACTCTGATATATTCCACATATGTCACTGTAACATTCATATATATCCCACACCCCTCACTGTTACACCCTTATATATCCCCTTACTGTAATATTTGATATATCCCACAACCCTCACTTTAATACTCTCATAAAACCCACATCTCTCACTGTAACACTCTGATATATCCCACACCCCTCACTGTAACACTCTGATATATCCCACACCTCTCACTGTAACACTCTGATATATTCCACATACGTCACTGTAACATTCATATATATCCCACACCCCTCACTGTTACACCCTTATATATCCCCTTACTGTAATATTTGATATATCCCACAACCCTCACTGTAATACTCTCATAAAACCCACATCTCTCACTGTAACACTCTGATATATCCCACACCCCCTCACTGCAACACTCTGATATATTCCACAACACTCATTGTGACTCTAAGACATAAACCAGACACCTCACTGTAACACTCCGTTATATCCCACACCCCTCACTGTAACAATCTGATATATTCCACACCCCCTCACTGCAACACTCTGTTATACCGCACACCCCTCACTGTAACAATATGATATCTGCCACACCCCTCACGGTAACACACTGATATATCCCACACCCCTCACTGTAACACTCTGATATGTCCAACACCCCTCACTGTAACACACTGATATATGCCACACCCTTCACTGTAACACTCTGATATGTCCAACACCACTCACTTTAACACTGATATATCCCACACCACTCAATATAACACTCTAATATAAACCACACCCCTCAGTGTAATGCATGATATACACAACACCCCTCACTGAAACACTCTGATATATCCCACACCCCTCACTGTAACAATCTGATATACCCCACACCCCTCACTGTAACACTCTGATATATACCACACCCCTCACTGTAAGAGTCTGAAATATCATACACCCCTCACTGTAACACTCTGATATACCCCTCACCACCCAATGTAACACACTGATATACACCACATCCCTCACTGTAACACTCTGATATACCCCACATCCCTCAAAGTAACAATCTGATATATCCCACACCACTCAGTGTAAAACTCTGATATACCCCACAAGCCCCACTGTAACAATCATACATATAGCACACCCCTCACTGTAACACTCTGATATATCCCACACCCCTCACTGTAACACTCTGATATATCCCACACCCCTCACTGTAACACTCTGATATATCCCACACCCCTCACTGTAACACTCTGGTATATCCCACACCACTCAGTGTAACACTCTGATATACCCCACAAGCCCCACTGTAACAATCATATATATAGCACACCCCTTACTGTAACACTCTGATATATCCCACACCCCTCACTGTAACACTCTGATATATCCCACACCCCTCACTGTAACACTCTGATATATCCCACACCCCTCACTGTAACACTCTGGTATATCCCACACCACTCAGTGTAACACTCTGATATACCCCACATCGCTCACTATAACACACTGATATATCCCACACCCCTCTCTGTAACACTCTGATATATCCATCTCCCCTCACTGTAACACTCTGATATATCCCACAACCCTCACTGTAACAATCTGATATATACCACACACCTCTCTGTAATACTCTGATATATCCCACTCCGCTCACTGTAACACTCTGATATATCCCACACCCCTCACTGTAACACTCTGATATATCCCACACCCCTCACTGTAACACTCTCATATATCCCACACCACTCTCTGTAACACTCTGATATATCCCACTCCCCACTCTGTAACAATCTGATATATCCCACACCCCTCACTGTAACACTCTGATATATACCACACCCCTCACTGTAAGAGTCTGAAATATCATACACCTCTCACAGTAACACTCTGATATACCCCTCACCACCCAATGTAACACTCTGATATACACCACATCCCTCACTGTAACACTCTGATAAACCCCACATCCCTCAAAGTAACAATCTGATATATCCCACACCACTCAGTGTAACACTCTGATGTACCCCACAAGCCCCACTGTAACAATCATATATATAGCACACCCCTCACTGTAACACTCTGATATATCCCACACCCCTCTCTGTAACACTCTGATATATTCCACTCCACACTCTGTAACAATCTGATATATCCCACACCCCTCACTGTAACACTCTGATAAATTCCACACCCCTCACAGTACCACCTTGATATATCCCACGCCCATCACTGTAAAACTAAGTATATCCCACACCCATCACTATGTCACTCTGATATATCCCACAACCATCAATGTAGCACTCTGATAAATCCCACACTTCTCACTGTGACACTCTGATATATCCCACACCCCTCACAGTAACACTCTGAAATATCCCACAAACATCACATTAACACTCTGATATATTCCACATACGTCACTGTAACATTCATATATATCCCACACCCCTCACTGTTACACCCTTATATATCCCCTTACTGTAATATTTGATATATCCCACAACCCTCACTGTAATACTCTCATAAAACCCACATCTCTCACTGTAACACTCTGATATATCCCACACCCTCTCACTGCAACATTCTGATATATTCCACAAAACTCATTGTGACTATAAGACTTAAACCAGGCACCTCACTGTAACACTCTGTTATATCCCACACCCCTCACTGTAACACTCTGATATACCCCACACCCCTCACTGTAACACTCTGATATAACCCACACCCCTCACTGTAACACTCGGATATACCCCACACCCCTCACTGTAACACTCTCATATATCCCACACCCCTCACTGTAATACTCTCATATATCCCACACACCTCACTGTAACACACTGATATATTCCACACCCCTCACTGTAACTCTCTGATATATCCCACAACCCTCATTGTAACACTCTGATATAGACCACACCCCTCACTGTAACACTCTGATAAATTCCACACCCCTCACAGTAACACTATGATATATCCCACGCCCATGACTGTAACACTAAGTATATCCCACACCCCTCACTATGTCACTCTGATATATCCCACACCCATCAATGTAGCACTCTGATATATCCCACACCCCTCACTGTAACACTCTGAAATATCCCACAAACCTCACTTTAACACTGATATATTCCACATACGTCACTGTAACATTCATATATATCCAACAACCCTCACTGTTACACCCTTATATATCCCCTTACTGTAATATTTGATATATCCCACACCCCTCACTGTAACAATCTGATATATCCCACATCCCATCACTGCAACACTCTGATATATCCCACACACCTCACTGTAACAATCTGATATAACCCACACCCCTCACTGTAAAACTATGTTATATCCCACATTCCTCACAGTGACAATATGATATTTTGTATATCTCTCACTGTAACGCTCTGATATATCCCACAAGCCTCACTGTAATGGGCTAATATATCACAAAACACTCATTGTAATGGTTTAGTATATCCCACACCCCTCACTGGAACACTCTGATGTATCCCACACCCCTCACAGAAAAACTCTTTTATATCCCACACCCCTCACTGTAACACTCTGATATACCCCACAGCCCTCACAGTAACATTCAGATATATCCCACACCTTTCACTGTAACACTCTGATATATCTGACACCCATCACTGTAACACACTGATATATCCGACACCGCTCACTGAAATAATCTGATATACCCACACACCACACTGTAACACTCTGATATATCCCACACCCCTCACTGTAACACTCTGATATATCCCACATTCCTCACTGTAACACTCTGATATATCCCACACCCCTCACTATAACACTCTGATATATCCCACATTCCTCACTGTAACATTCTGATGTATTATACACCCCTCACTGTAAGACAATGATATGACCCATACAACTCACTATATCATTCTGATATATCCGACACCCCTCACTGTAACACTTTGACATATCCCACAACCCTCACTGAAACACTCTGATATATACCACACCCCTAACTGTAACAGTCTGAAATATCATACACCCCTCACTGTAACACTCAGATATTCCCCTCACCACCCAATGTAACACACTGATATACACCACATCCCTCAAAGTAACACTCTGATATATCCCAGACCACTCAGTGTAACACTCTGATATATCCCACACCCCTCACTGTAACACTCTGATATATCCCACACCCCTCACTGTAACATTCTGATATACACCACATCCCTCAAAGTAACACTCTGATATATCCCACACCACTCAGTGTAACACTCTGATATACCCCACAAACCCCACTGTAACAATCATATATATAGCACACCCCTCTCTGTAACACTCTGATATATCCCACTCCGCTCACTGTAACACTCTGATATATCCCACACCCCTCACTGTAACACTCTGATATATCCCACACCCCTCACTGTAACACTCTCATATATCCCACACCCCTCTCTGTAACACTCTGATATATTCCACTCCCCACTCTGTAACAATCTGATATATCCCACACCCCTCACTGTAACACTCTGATAAATTCCACACCCCTCACAGTACCACCTTGATATATCCCACGCCCATCACTGTAAAACTAAGTATATCCCACACCCATCACTATGTCACTCTGATATATCCCACAACCATCAATGTAGCACTCTGATAAATCCCACACTTCTCACTGTGACACTCTGATATATCCCACACCCCTCACTGAAACACTCTGAAATATCCCACAAACCTCACATTAACACTCTGATATATTCCACATACGTCACTGTAACATTCATATATATCCCACACCCCTCACTGTTACACCCTTATATATGCCCTTACTGTAATATTTGATATATCCCACAACAATCACTGTAATACTCTCATAAAACCCACATCTCTCACTGTAACACTCTGATATATCCCACACCCCCTCACTGCAACATTCTGATATATTCCACAAAACTCATTGTGACTATAAGACATAAACCAGGCACCTCACTGTAACACTCTGTTATATCCCACACCCCTCACTGTAACACTCTGATATACCCCACACCCCTCACTGTAACACTCTGATATAACCCACACCCCTCACTGTAACACTCGGATATACCCCACACCCCTCACTGTAACACTCTCATATATCCCACACCCCTCACTGTAATACTCTCATATATCCCACACACCTCACTGTAACACACTGATATATTCCACACCCCTCACTGTAACTCTCTGATATATCCCACAACCCTCATTGTAACACTCTGATATAGACCACACCCCTCACTGTAACACTCTGATAAATTCCACACCCCTCACAGTAACACTATGATATATCCCACGCCCATCACTGTAACACTAAGTATATCCCACACCCCTCACTATGTCACTCTGATATATCCCACACCCATCAATGTAGCACTCTGATATATCCCACACCCCTCAATGTAACACTCTGAAATATCCCACAAACCTCACTTTAACACTGATATATCCACATACGTCTCTGTAACATTCATATTTTCCAACAACCCTCACTGTTACACCCTTATATATCCCCTTACTGTAATATTTGATATATCCCACAACCCTCACTGTAATACTCTCATAAAACCCACATCTCTCACTGTAACACTCTGAAATATCCCACAAACCTCACTTTAACACTGATATATTCCACATACGTCACTGTAACATTCATATATATCCAACAACCCTCACTGTTACACCCTTATATATCCCCTTACTGTAATATTTGATATATCCCACAACCCTCACTGTAATACTCTCATAAAACCCACATCTCTCACTGTAACACTCTGATATATCCCACACCCCCTCACTGCAACACTATGATATATTCCACAACACTCATTGTGACTCTAAGAGATAAACCAGACACCTCACTGTAACACTCTGTTATATCCCACACCCCTCACTGTAACAATCTGATATATCCCACATTCCATCACTGCAACACTCTGATATATCCCACACACCTCACTGTAACAATCTGATATAACCCACACCCCTCACTGTAAAACTATGTTATATCCCACATTCCTCACAGTGACAATATGATATTTTGTATATCTCTCACTGTAACGCTCTGATATATCCCACAAGCCTCACTGTAATGGGCTAATATATCACAAAACACTCATTGTAATGGTTTAGTATATCCCACACCCCTCACTGTAACACTCTGATATATCCCACACCCCTCACTGTAACACGCTGATAAAGCCCACACCCCTCACTGTAACACTCTGATATAACCCACAGCCCTCACTGTAACACTCTGATATAATCCACACACCTCACTGTAACACTCGGATATACCCCACACCCCTCACTGTAACACTCTGATATATCCCACACCCCTCACTGTAACACTCTGATATAACCCACACCCCTCACTGTAACACTCTGATATAACCCACACCACTCACTGTAACACTCTGATGTATCCCACACCCCTCACTGTAACACTCTGATATGACCCACACCCCTCACTGTAACACTCTGATATACCCCACACCCCTCACTGTAACACTCTGATATAACCCACACCCCTCACTGTAACACTCTGATATAACCCACACACCTCACTGTAACACTCGGATATACCCCACACCCCTCACTGCAACACTCTCATATATCCCAAAACCCCTCACTGTAACACACTTATATATCCCACACCCCTCACTGTAACTCTCTGATATATCCCACAACCCTCATTGTAACACTCTGATATAGACCACACCCCTCACTGTAACACTCTGATAAATTCCACACCCCTCACAGTAACACTATGATATATCCCACGCCCATCACTGTAACACTAAGTATATCCCACACCCCTCACTATGTCACTCTGATATATCCCACACCCATCAATGTAGCACTCTGATATATCCCACACCCCTCACTGTAACACTCTGAAATATCCCACAAACCTCACTTTAACACTGATATATTCCACATACGTCACTGTAACATTCATATATATCCAACAACCCTCACTGTTACACCCTTATATATCCCCTTACTGTAATATTTGATATATCCCACAACCCTCACTGTAATACTCTCATAAAACCCACATCTCTCACTGTAACACTCTGAAATATCCCACAAACCTCACTTTAACACTGATATATTCCACATACGTCACTGTAACATTCATATATATCCAACAACCCTCACTGTTACACCCTTATATATCCCCTTACTGTAATATTTGATATATCCCACAACCCTCACTGTAATACTCTCATAAAACCCACATCTCTCACTGTAACACTCTGATATATCCCACACCCCCTCACTGCAACACTATGATATATTCCACAACACTCATTGTGACTCTAAGAGATAAACCAGACACCTCACTGTAACATAAATATAAAAACAAAAAAACTGCGGATGCTGGAAATCCAAAACAAAAACAGAATTACCTGGAAAAACTCAGCAGGTCTGGCAGCATCGGCGGAGAAGAAAAGAGTTGACGTTTCGAGTCCTCATGACCCTTCGACAGGACTTGAGTTCGAGTCCAGGAAAGAGCTGAAATATAAGCTGGTTTAAGGTGTGTGTGTGGGGGGCGGAGAGATAGAGAGACAGAGAGCTGGAGGGGGTTGGTGTGGTTGTAGCGACAAACAAGCAGTGATAGAAGCAGATCATCAAAAGATGTCAACAACAATACTACAATAGAACACATAGGTGTTAAAGTTAAAGTTGGTGATATTATCGAAACGAATGTGCTAATTAAGAATGGATGGTAGGGCACTCAAGGTATAGCTCTAGTGGGTTTTTTTTTTTATTTTTTTTTTATTTTTTTTTTATTTTTTTTTTTTATTTTATATAATGGAAATAGGTGGGAAAAGGAAAATCTTTATAATTTATTGGGAAAAAAAAAAAGAAGGGGGAAACAGAAAGGGGGTGGGGATGGGGGAGGGGACTCACGACCTAAAGTTGTTGAATTCAATTGTAACACTCACTGTAACACTCTGTTATATCCCACACCCCTCACTGTAACAATCTGATATATCCCACATTCCATCACTGCAACACTCTGATATATCCCACACACCTCACTGTAACAATCTGATATAACCCACACCCCTCACTGTAAAACTATGTTATATCCCACATTCCTCACAGAGACAATATGATATTTTGTATATCTCTCACTGTAACGCTCTGATATATCCCACAAGCCTCACTGTAATGGGCTAATATATCACAAAACACTCATTGTAATGGTTTAGTATATCCCACACCCCTCACTGTAACACTCTGATATATCCCACACCCCTCACTGTAACACGCTGATAAAGCCCACACCCCTCACTGTAACACTCTGATATAACCCACAGCCCTCACTGTAACACTCTGATATAATCCACACACCTCACTGTAACACTCGGATATACCCCACACCCCTCACTGTAACACTCTGATATATCCCACACCCCTCACTGTAACACTCTGATATAACCCACACCCCTCACTGTAACACTCTGATATAACCCACACCCCTCACTGTAACACACTGATATATCCCACACCCCTCACTGTAACACTCTGATGTATCCCACACCCCTCACTGTAACACTCTGATATGACCCACACCCCTCACTGTAACACTCTGATATACCCCACACCCCTCACTTTAACACTCTGATATAACCCACACCCCTCACTGTAACACTCTGATATAACCCACACACCTCACTGTAACGCTCGGATATACCCCACACCCCTCACTGCAACACTCTCATATATCCCAAAACCCCTCACTGTAACACACTTATATATCCCACACCCCTCACTGTAACTCTCTGATATATCCCACAACCCTCTCTGTAACACTCTGATATAGACCACACCCCTCACTGTAACACTCTGATAAATTCCACACCCCTCACAGTAACACTATGATATATCCCACGCCCATCACTGTAACACTAAGTATATCCCACACCCCTCACTATGTCACTCTGATATATCCCACACCCATCAATGTAGCACTCTGATATATCCCACACCCCTCACTGTAACACTCTGAAATATCCCACAAACCTCACTTTAACACTGATATATTCCACATATGTCACTGTAACATTCATATATATCCAACAACCCTCACTGTTACACCCTTATATATCCCCTTACTGTAATACTTGATATATCCCACAACCCTCACTGTAATACTCTCATAAAACCCACATCTCTCACTGTAACACTCTGAAATATCACACAAACCTCACTTTAACACTGATATATTCCACATACGTCACTGTAACATTCATATATATCCAACAACCCTCACTGTTACACCCTTATATATCCCCTTACTGTAATATTTGATATATCCCACAACCCTCACTGTAATACTCTCATAAAACCCACATCTCTCACTGTAACACTCTGATATATCCCACACCCCCTCACTGCAACACTATGATATATTCCACAACACTCATTGTGACTCTAAGAGATAAACCAGACACCTCACTGTAACACTCTGTTATATCCCACACCCATCACTGTAACAATCTGATATATCCCACATCCCATCACTGCAACACTCTGATATATCCCACACACCTCACTGTAACAATCTGATATAACCCACACCCCTCACTGTAAAACTATGTTATATCCCACATTCCTCACAGTGACAATATGATATTTTGTATATCTCTCACTGTAACGCTCTGATATATCCCACAAGCCTCACTGTAATGGGCTAATATATCACAAAACACTCATTGTAATGGTTTAGTATATCCCACACCCCTCACTGGAACACTCTGATGTATCCCACACCCCTCACAGAAAAACTCTTTTATATCCCACACCCCTCACTGTAACACTCTGATATACCCCACAGCCCTCACAGTAACATTCAGATATATCCCACACCTTTCACTGTAACACTCTGATATATCTGACACCCATCACTGTAACACACTGATATATCCGACACCGCTCACTGAAATAATCTGATATACCCACACACCACACTGTAACACTCTGATATATCCCACACCCCTCACTGTAACACTCTGATATATCCCACATTCCTCACTGTAACACTCTGATATATCCCACACCCCTCACTATAACTCTCTGATATATCCCACATTCCTCACTGTAACATTCTGATGTATTATACACCCCTCACTGTAAGACAATGATATGACCCATACAACTCACTATATCATTCTGATATATCCGACACCCCTCACTGTAACACTTTGACATATCCCACAACCCTCACTGAAACACTCTGATATATACCACACCCCTAACTGTAACAGTCTGAAATATCATACACCCCTCACTGTAACACTCAGATATTCCCCTCACCACCCAATGTAACACACTGATATACACCACATCCCTCAAAGTAACACTCTGATATATCCCAGACCACTCAGTGTAACACTCTGATATATCCCACACCCCTCACTGTAACACTCTGATATATCCCACACCACTCAGTGTAACACTCTGATATACCCCACAAACCCCACTGTAACAATCATATATATAGCACACCCCTCACTGTAACACTCTGATATATCCCACACCCCTCACTGTAACACTCTCATATATCCCACACCCCTCACTGTAACACTCTGATATATCCCACAACCCTCACTGTAACATTCTCATATATCCCACACCCCTCACTGTAACACTCTGATATATCCCACAACCCACACTGTAACACTCTCATATATCCCACACCCCTCACTGTAACACTCTCATATATCCCACACCCCTCACAGTAACACCTTGATATATCCCACGCCCATCACTGTAACACTAAGTATATCTCACACCCGTCACTATGTCAATCTGATATATCCCACACCCATCAATGTAGCACTCTGATAAATCCCACACTTCTCACTGTGACACTCTGATATATCCCACACCCCTCACTGTAACACTCTGATATATCCCACACCTCTCACTGTAACACTCTGATATATTCCACATACGTCACTGTAACATTCATATATATCCCACACCCCTCACTGTTACACCCTTATATAACCGCTTACTGTAATATTTGATATATCCCACAACCCTCACTTTAATACTCTCATAAAATCCACATCTCTCACTGTAACACTCTGATATATCCCACACCCCTCAGTGTAACACTCTGATATATCCCACACCTCTCACTGTAACACTCTGATATATTCCACATACGTCACTTTAACATTCATATATATCCCACACCCCTCACTGTTACACCCTTATATATCCCCTTACTGTAATATTTGTTATATCCCACAACCCTCACTGTAATACTCTCATAAAACCCACATCTCTCACTGTAACACTCTGATATATCCCACACCCCCTCACTGCAACACTCTGATATATTCCACAACACTCATTGTGACTCTAAGACATAAACCAGACACCTCACTGTAACACTCCGTTATATCCCACACCCCTCACTGTAACAATCTGATATATTCCACACCCCCTCACTGCAACACTCTGTTATACCGCACACCCCTCACTGTAACAATATGATATCTGCCACACCCCTCACGGTAACACACTGATATATCCCACACCCCTCACTGTAACACTCTGATATATGCCACACCCTTCACTGTAACACTCTGATATGTCCAACACCACTCACTTTAACACTGATATATCCCACACCACTCAATATAACACTCTAATATAAACCACACCCCTCAGTGTAATGCATGATATACACAACACCCCTCACTGAAACACTCTGATATATCCCACACCCCTCACTGTAACAATCTGATATACCCCACACCCCTCACTGTAACACTCTGATATATACCACACCCCTCACTGTAAGAGTCTGAAATATCATAAACCCCTCACTGTAACACTCTGATATACCCCTCACCACCCAATGTAACACTCTGATATACCCCACATCCCTCAAAGTAACAGTCTGATATATCCCACACCACTCAGTGTAACACTCTGATATACCCCACAAGCCCCACTGTAACAATCATATATATAGCACACCCCTTACTGTAACACTCTGATATATCCCACAGCCCTCACTGTAACACTCTGATATATCCCACACCCCTCACTGTAACACTCTGATATATCCCACACCCCTCACTGTAACACTCTAGTATATCCCACACGCCTCAATGTAACACTCTGATATACCCCACATCGCTCACTATAACACACTGATATATCCCACACCCCTCTCTGTAACACTCTGATATATCCCACTCCCCTCACTGTAACACTCTGATATATCCCACACCCCTCACTGTAACAATCTGATATATACCACACACCTCTCTGTAACACTCTGATATATCCCACTCCGCTCACTGTAACACTCTGATATATCCCACACCCCTCACTGTAACACTCTGATATATCCCACACCCCTCACTGTAACACTCTCATATATCCCACACCCCTCTCTGTAACACTCTGATATATCCCACTCCCCACTCTGTAACAATCTGATATATCCCACACCCCTCACAGTAACACTATGATATATCCCACGCCCATCACTGTAACACTAAGTATATCCCACACCCCTCACTATGTCACTCTGATATATCCCACACCCATCAATGTAGCACTCTGATATATCCCACACCCCTCACTGTAACACTCTGAAATATCCCACAAACCTCACTTTAACACTGATATATTCCACATACGTCACTGTAACATTCATATATATCCAACAACCCTCACTGTTACACCCTTATATATCCCCTTACTGTAATATTTGATATATCCCACAACCCTCACTGTAATACTCTCATAAAACCCACATCTCTCACTGTAACACTCTGAAATATCCCACAAACCTCACTTTAACACTGATATATTCCACATACGTCACTGTAACATTCATATATATCCAACAACCCTCACTGTTACACCCTTATATATCCCCTTACTGTAATATTTGATATATCCCACAACCCTCACTGTAATACTCTCATAAAACCCACATCTCTCACTGTAACACTCTGATATATCCCACACCCCCTCACTGCAACACTATGATATATTCCACAACACTCATTGTGACTCTAAGAGATAAACCAGACACCTCACTGTAACACTCTGTTATATCCCACACCCATCACTGTAACAATCTGATATATCCCACATCCCATCACTGCAACACTCTGATATATCCCACACACCTCACTGTAACAATCTGATATAACCCACACCCCTCACTGTAAAACTATGTTATATCCCACATTCCTCACAGTGACAATATGATATTTTGTATATCTCTCACTGTAACGCTCTGATATATCCCACAAGCCTCACTGTAATGGGCTAATATATCACAAAACACTCATTGTAATGGTTTAGTATATCCCACACCCCTCACTGGAACACTCTGATGTATCCCACACCCCTCACAGAAAAACTCTTTTATATCCCACACCCCTCACTGTAACACTCTGATATACCCCACAGCCCTCACAGTAACATTCAGATATATCCCACACCTTTCACTGTAACACTCTGATATATCTGACACCCATCACTGTAACACACTGATATATCCGACACCGCTCACTGAAATAATCTGATATACCCACACACCACACTGTAACACTCTGATATATCCCACACCCCTCACTGTAACACTCTGATATATCCCACATTCCTCACTGTAACACTCTGATATATCCCACACCCCTCACTATAACTCTCTGATATATCCCACATTCCTCACTGTAACATTCTGATGTATTATACACCCCTCACTGTAAGACAATGATATGACCCATACAACTCACTATATCATTCTGATATATCCGACACCCCTCACTGTAACACTTTGACATATCCCACAACCCTCACTGAAACACTCTGATATATACCACACCCCTAACTGTAACAGTCTGAAATATCATACACCCCTCACTGTAACACTCAGATATTCCCCTCACCACCCAATGTAACACACTGATATACACCACATCCCTCAAAGTAACACTCTGATATATCCCAGACCACTCAGTGTAACACTCTGATATATCCCACACCCCTCACTGTAACACTCTGATATATCCCACACCACTCAGTGTAACACTCTGATATACCCCACAAACCCCACTGTAACAATCATATATATAGCACACCCCTCACTGTAACACTCTGATATATCCCACACCCCTCACTGTAACACTCTGATATATCCCACAACCCTCACTGTAACATTCTCATATATCCCACACCCCTCAGTGTAACACTCTGATATATCCCACAACCCACACTGTAACACTCTCATATATCCCACACCCCTCACTGTAACACTCTCATATATCCCACACCCCTCACAGTAACACCTTGATATATCCCACGCCCATCACTGTAACACTAAGTATATCTCACACCCGTCACTATGTCAATCTGATATATCCCACACCCATCAATGTAGCACTCTGATAAATCCCACACTTCTCACTGTGACACTCTGATATATCCCACACCCCTCACTGTAACACTCTGATATATCCCACACCTCTCACTGTAACACTCTGATATATTCCACATACGTCACTGTAACATTCATATATATCCCACACCCCTCACTGTTACACCCTTATATATCCCCTTACTGTAATATTTGATATATCCCACAACCCTCACTTTAATACTCTCATAAAATCCACATCTCTCACTGTAACACTCTGATATATCCCACACCCCTCACTGTAACACTCTGATATATCCCACACCTCTCACTGTAACACTCTGATATATTCCACATACGTCACTGTAACATTCATATATATCCCACACCCCTCACTGTTACACCCTTATATATCCCCTTACTGTAATATTTGTTATATCCCACAACCCTCACTGTAATACTCTCATAAAACCCACATCTCTCACTGTAACACTCTGATATATCCCACACCCCCTCACTGCAACACTCTGATATATTCCACAACACTCATTGTGACTCTAAGACATAAACCAGACACCTCACTGTAACACTCCGTTATATCCCACACCCCTCACTGTAACAATCTGATATATTCCACACCCCCTCACTGCAACACTCTGTTATACCGCACACCCCTCACTGTAACAATATGATATCTGCCACACCCCTCACGGTAACACACTGATATATCCCACACCCCTCACTGTAACACTCTGATATATGCCACACCCTTCACTGTAACACTCTGATATGTCCAACACCACTCACTTTAACACTGATATATCCCACACCACTCAATATAACACTCTAATATAAACCACACCCCTCAGTGTAATGCATGATATACACAACACCCCTCACTGAAACACTCTGATATATCCCACACCCCTCACTGTAACAATCTGATATACCCCACACCCCTCACTGTAACACTCTGATATATACCACACCCCTCACTGTAAGAGTCTGAAATATCATACACCCCTCACTGTAACACTCTGATATACCCCTCACCACCCAATGTAACACTCTGATATACCCCACATCCCTCAAAGTAACAGTCTGATATATCCCACACCACTCAGTGTAACACTCTGATATACCCCACAAGCCCCACTGTAACAATCATATATATAGCACACCCCTTACTGTAACACTCTGATATATCCCACACCCCTCACTGTAACACTCTGATATATCCCACACCCCTCACTGTAACACTCTGATATATCCCACACCCCTCACTGTAACACTCTGGTATATCCCACACCACTCAGTGTAACACTCTGATATACCCCACATCGCTCACTATAACACACTGATATATCCCACACCCCTCTCTGTAACACTCTGATATATCCCACTCCCCTCACTGTAACACTCTGATATATCCCACACCCCTCACTGTAACAATCTGATATATACCACACACCTCTCTGTAACACTCTGATATATCCCACTCCGCTCACTGTAACACTCTGATATATCCCACACCCCTCACTGTAACACTCTGATATATCCCACACCCCTCACTGTAACACTCTCATATATCCCACACCCCTCTCTGTAACACTCTGATATATCCCACTCCCCACTCTGTAACAATCTGATATATCCCACACCCCTCACAGTAACACTATGATATATCCCACGCCCATCACTGTAACACTAAGTATATCCCACACCCCTCACTATGTCACTCTGATATATCCCACACCCATCAATGTAGCACTCTGATATATCCCACACCCCTCACTGTAACACTCTGAAATATCCCACAAACCTCACTTTAACACTGATATATTCCACATACGTCACTGTAACATTCATATATATCCAACAACCCTCACTGTTACACCCTTATATATCCCCTTACTGTAATATTTGATATATCCCACAACCCTCACTGTAATACTCTCATAAAACCCACATCTCTCACTGTAACACTCTGAAATATCCCACAAACCTCACTTTAACACTGATATATTCCACATACGTCACTGTAACATTCATATATATCCAACAACCCTCACTGTTACACCCTTATATATCCCCTTACTGTAAAATTTGATATATCCCACAACCCTCACTGTAATACTCTCATAAAACCCACATCTCTCACTGTAACACTCTGATATATCCCACACCCCCTCACTGCAACACTATGATATATTCCACAACACTCATTGTGACTCTAAGAGATAAACCAGACACCTCACTGTAACACTCTGTTATATCCCACACCCCTCACTGTAACAATCTGATATATCCCACATCCCATCACTGCAACACTCTGATATATCCCACACACCTCACTGTAACAATCTGATATAACCCACACCCCTCACTGTAAAACTATGTTATATCCCACATTCCTCACAGTGACAATATGATATTTTGTATATCTCTCACTGTAACGCTCTGATATATCCCACAAGCCTCACTGTAATGGGCTAATATATCACAAAACACTCATTGTAATGGTTTAGTATATCCCACACCCCTCACTGGAACACTCTGATGTATCCCACACCCCTCACAGAAAAACTCTTTTATATCCGACACCCCTCACTGTAACACTCTGATATACCCCACAGCCCTCACAGTAACATTCAGATATATCCCACACCTTTCACGGTAACACTCTGATATATCTGACACCCATCACTGTAACACACTGATATATCCGACACCGCTCACTGAAATAATCTGATATACCCACACACCACACTGTAACACTCTGATATATCCCACACCCCTCACTGTAACACTCTGATATATCCCACATTCCTCACTGTAACACTCTGATATATCCCACACCCCTCACTATAACTCTCTGATATATCCCACATTCCTCACTGTAACATTCTGATGTATTATACACACCTCACTGTAAGACAATGATATAACCCATACAACTCACTATATCATTCTGATATATCCGACACCCCTCACTGTAACACTTTGACATATCCCACAACCCTCACTGAAACACTCTGATATATACCACACCCCTCACTGTAACAGTCTGAAATATCATACACCCCTCACTGTAACACTCTGATATTCCCCTCACCACCCAATGTAACACTCTGATATAGACCTCATCCCTCACTGTAACACACTGATATACCCCACATCCCTCAAAGTAACACTCTGATATATCCCAGACCACTCAGTGTAACACTCTGATATATCCCACACCCCTCACTGTAACACTCTGATATACCCCACACCCCTCACTGTAACATTCTGATATACACCACATCCCTCAAAGTAACACTCTGATATATCCCACACCACTCAGTGTAACACTCTGACATACCCCACAAACCCCACTGTAACAATCATATATATAGCACACCCCTCACTGTAACACTCTGATATATCCCACACCCCTCACTGTAACACTCTCATATATCCCACACCCCTCACTGTAACACTCTCATATATCCCACACCCCTCACAGTAACACCTTGATATATCCCACGCCCATCACTGTAACACTAAGTATATCCCACACCCGTCACTATGTCAATCTGATATATCCCACACCCATCAATGTAGCACTCTGATAAATCCCACACTTCTCACTGTGACACTCTGATACATCCCACACCCCTCACTGTAACACTCTGAAATATCCCACAAACCTCACTTTAACACTCCGATATATTCCACATAGGTCACTGTAACATTCATATATATCCCACATCCCTCACTGTTACACCCTTATATATCCCCTTAGTGTAATATTTGATATATCCCACAACCCTCACTGTAATACTCTCATAAAACCCACATCTCTCACTGTAACACTCTGATATATCCCACACCCCCTCACTGCAACACTCTGATATATTCCACAACACTCATTGTGACTCTAAGACATAAACCAGACACCTCACTGTAACACTCCGTTATATCCCACACCCCTCACTGTAACAATCTGATATATTCCACACCCCCTCACTGCAACACTCTGTTATACCGCACACCCCTCACTGTAACAATATGATATCTGCCACACCCCTCACGGTAACACACTGATATATCCCACACCCCTCACTGTAACACTCTGATATATCCCACACCCCTCACTATAACTCTCTGATATATCCCACATTCCTCACTGTAACATTCTGATGTATTATACACCCCTCACTGTAAGACAATGATATGACCCATACAACTCACTATATCATTCTGATATATCCGACACCCCTCACTGTAACACTTTGACATATCCCACAACCCTCACTGAAACACTCTGATATATACCACACCCCTAACTGTAACAGTCTGAAATATCATACACCCCTCACTGTAACACTCAGATATTCCCCTCACCACCCAATGTAACACACTGATATACACCACATCCCTCAAAGTAACACTCTGATATATCCCAGACCACTCAGTGTAACACTCTGATATATCCCACACCCCTCACTGTAACACTCTGATATATCCCACACCACTCAGTGTAACACTCTGATATACCCCACAAACCCCACTGTAACAATCATATATATAGCACACCCCTCACTGTAACACTCTGATATATCCCACACCCCTCACTGTAACACTCTCATATATCCCACACCCCTCACTGTAACACTCTGATATATCCCACAACCCTCACTGTAACATTCTCATATATCCCACACCCCTCACTGTAACACTCTGATATATCCCACAACCCACACTGTAACACTCTCATATATCCCACACCCCTCACTGTAACACTCTCATATATCCCACACCCCTCACAGTAACACCTTGATATATCCCACGCCCATCACTGTAACACTAAGTATATCTCACACCCGTCACTATGTCAATCTGATATATCCCACACCCATCAATGTAGCACTCTGATAAATCCCACACTTCTCACTGTGACACTCTGATATATCCCACACCCCTCACTGTAACACTCTGATATATCCCACACCTCTCACTGTAACACTCTGATATATTCCACATACGTCACTGTAACATTCATATATATCCCACACCCCTCACTGTTACACCCTTATATAACCGCTTACTGTAATATTTGATATATCCCACAACCCTCACTTTAATACTCTCATAAAATCCACATCTCTCACTGTAACACTCTGATATATCCCACACCCCTCAGTGTAACACTCTGATATATCCCACACCTCTCACTGTAACACTCTGATATATTCCACATACGTCACTTTAACATTCATATATATCCCACACCCCTCACTGTTACACCCTTATATATCCCCTTACTGTAATATTTGTTATATCCCACAACCCTCACTGTAATACTCTCATAAAACCCACATCTCTCACTGTAACACTCTGATATATCCCACACCCCCTCACTGCAACACTCTGATATATTCCACAACACTCATTGTGACTCTAAGACATAAACCAGACACCTCACTGTAACACTCCGTTATATCCCACACCCCTCACTGTAACAATCTGATATATTCCACACCCCCTCACTGCAACACTCTGTTATACCGCACACCCCTCACTGTAACAATATGATATCTGCCACACCCCTCACGGTAACACACTGATATATCCCACACCCCTCACTGTAACACTCTGATATATGCCACACCCTTCACTGTAACACTCTGATATGTCCAACACCACTCACTTTAACACTGATATATCCCACACCACTCAATATAACACTCTAATATAAACCACACCCCTCAGTGTAATGCATGATATACACAACACCCCTCACTGAAACACTCTGATATATCCCACACCCCTCACTGTAACAATCTGATATACCCCACACCCCTCACTGTAACACTCTGATATATACCACACCCCTCACTGTAAGAGTCTGAAATATCATAAACCCCTCACTGTAACACTCTGATATACCCCTCACCACCCAATGTAACACTCTGATATACCCCACATCCCTCAAAGTAACAGTCTGATATATCCCACACCACTCAGTGTAACACTCTGATATACCCCACAAGCCCCACTGTAACAATCATATATATAGCACACCCCTTACTGTAACACTCTGATATATCCCACACCCCTCACTGTAACACTCTGATATATCCCACACCCCTCACTGTAACACTCTGATATATCCCACACCCCTCACTGTAACACTCTGGTATATCCCACACCACTCAGTGTAACACTCTGATATACCCCACATCGCTCACTATAACACACTGATATATCCCACACCCCTCTCTGTAACACTCTGATATATCCCACTCCCCTCACTGTAACACTCTGATATATCCCACACCCCTCACTGTAACAATCTGATATATACCACACACCTCTCTGTAACACTCTGATATATCCCACTCCGCTCACTGTAACACTCTGATATATCCCACACCCCTCACTGTAACACTCTGATATATCCCACACCCCTCACTGTAACACTCTCATATATCCCACACCCCTCTCTGTAACACTCTGATATATCCCACTCCCCACTCTGTAACAATCTGATATATCCCACACCCCTCACAGTAACACTATGATATATCCCACGCCCATCACTGTAACACTAAGTATATCCCACACCCCTCACTATGTCACTCTGATATATCCCACACCCATCAATGTAGCACTCTGATATATCCCACACCCCTCACTGTAACACTCTGAAATATCCCACAAACCTCACTTTAACACTGATATATTCCACATACGTCACTGTAACATTCATATATATCCAACAACCCTCACTGTTACACCCTTATATATCCCCTTACTGTAATATTTGATATATCCCACAACCCTCACTGTAATACTCTCATAAAACCCACATCTCTCACTGTAACACTCTGAAATATCCCACAAACCTCACTTTAACACTGATATATTCCACATACGTCACTGTAACATTCATATATATCCAACAACCCTCACTGTTACACCCTTATATATCCCCTTACTGTAATATTTGATATATCCCACAACCCTCACTGTAATACTCTCATAAAACCCACATCTCTCACTGTAACACTCTGATATATCCCACACCCCCTCACTGCAACACTATGATATATTCCACAACACTCATTGTGACTCTAAGAGATAAACCAGACACCTCACTGTAACACTCTGTTATATCCCACACCCATCACTGTAACAATCTGATATATCCCACATCCCATCACTGCAACACTCTGATATATCCCACACACCTCACTGTAACAATCTGATATAACCCACACCCCTCACTGTAAAACTATGTTATATCCCACATTCCTCACAGTGACAATATGATATTTTGTATATCTCTCACTGTAACGCTCTGATATATCCCACAAGCCTCACTGTAATGGGCTAATATATCACAAAACACTCATTGTAATGGTTTAGTATATCCCACACCCCTCACTGGAACACTCTGATGTATCCCACACCCCTCACAGAAAAACTCTTTTATATCCCACACCCCTCACTGTAACACTCTGATATACCCCACAGCCCTCACAGTAACATTCAGATATATCCCACACCTTTCACTGTAACACTCTGATATATCTGACACCCATCACTGTAACACACTGATATATCCGACACCGCTCACTGAAATAATCTGATATACCCACACACCACACTGTAACACTCTGATATATCCCACACCCCTCACTGTAACACTCTGATATATCCCACATTCCTCACTGTAACACTCTGATATATCCCACACCCCTCACTATAACTCTCTGATATATCCCACATTCCTCACTGTAACATTCTGATGTATTATACACCCCTCACTGTAAGACAATGATATGACCCATACAACTCACTATATCATTCTGATATATCCGACACCCCTCACTGTAACACTTTGACATATCCCACAACCCTCACTGAAACACTCTGATATATACCACACCCCTAACTGTAACAGTCTGAAATATCATACACCCCTCACTGTAACACTCAGATATTCCCCTCACCACCCAATGTAACACACTGATATACACCACATCCCTCAAAGTAACACTCTGATATATCCCAGACCACTCAGTGTAACACTCTGATATATCCCACACCCCTCACTGTAACACTCTGATATATCCCACACCACTCAGTGTAACACTCTGATATACCCCACAAACCCCACTGTAACAATCATATATATAGCACACCCCTCACTGTAACACTCTGATATATCCCACACCCCTCACTGTAACACTCTGATATATCCCACAACCCTCACTGTAACATTCTCATATATCCCACACCCCTCAGTGTAACACTCTGATATATCCCACAACCCACACTGTAACACTCTCATATATCCCACACCCCTCACTGTAACACTCTCATATATCCCACACCCCTCACAGTAACACCTTGATATATCCCACGCCCATCACTGTAACACTAAGTATATCTCACACCCGTCACTATGTCAATCTGATATATCCCACACCCATCAATGTAGCACTCTGATAAATCCCACACTTCTCACTGTGACACTCTGATATATCCCACACCCCTCACTGTAACACTCTGATATATCCCACACCTCTCACTGTAACACTCTGATATATTCCACATACGTCACTGTAACATTCATATATATCCCACACCCCTCACTGTTACACCCTTATATATCCCCTTACTGTAATATTTGATATATCCCACAACCCTCACTTTAATACTCTCATAAAATCCACATCTCTCACTGTAACACTCTGATATATCCCACACCCCTCACTGTAACACTCTGATATATCCCACACCTCTCACTGTAACACTCTGATATATTCCACATACGTCACTGTAACATTCATATATATCCCACACCCCTCACTGTTACACCCTTATATATCCCCTTACTGTAATATTTGTTATATCCCACAACCCTCACTGTAATACTCTCATAAAACCCACATCTCTCACTGTAACACTCTGATATATCCCACACCCCCTCACTGCAACACTCTGATATATTCCACAACACTCATTGTGACTCTAAGACATAAACCAGACACCTCACTGTAACACTCCGTTATATCCCACACCCCTCACTGTAACAATCTGATATATTCCACACCCCCTCACTGCAACACTCTGTTATACCGCACACCCCTCACTGTAACAATATGATATCTGCCACACCCCTCACGGTAACACACTGATATATCCCACACCCCTCACTGTAACACTCTGATATATGCCACACCCTTCACTGTAACACTCTGATATGTCCAACACCACTCACTTTAACACTGATATATCCCACACCACTCAATATAACACTCTAATATAAACCACACCCCTCAGTGTAATGCATGATATACACAACACCCCTCACTGAAACACTCTGATATATCCCACACCCCTCACTGTAACAATCTGATATACCCCACACCCCTCACTGTAACACTCTGATATATACCACACCCCTCACTGTAAGAGTCTGAAATATCATAAACCCCTCACTGTAACACTCTGATATACCCCTCACCACCCAATGTAACACTCTGATATACCCCACATCCCTCAAAGTAACAGTCTGATATATCCCACACCACTCAGTGTAACACTCTGATATACCCCACAAGCCCCACTGTAACAATCATATATATAGCACACCCCTTACTGTAACACTCTGATATATCCCACACCCCTCACTGTAACACTCTGATATATCCCACACCCCTCACTGTAACACTCTGATATATCCCACACCCCTCACTGTAACACTCTGGTATATCCCACACCACTCAGTGTAACACTCTGATATACCCCACATCGCTCACTATAACACACTGATATATCCCACACCCCTCTCTGTAACACTCTGATATATCCCACTCCCCTCACTGTAACACTCTGATATATCCCACACCCCTCACTGTAACAATCTGATATATACCACACACCTCTCTGTAACACTCTGATATATCCCACTCCGCTCACTGTAACACTCTGATATATCCCACACCCCTCACTGTAACACTCTGATATATCCCACACCCCTCACTGTAACACTCTCATATATCCCACACCCCTCTCTGTAACACTCTGATATATCCCACTCCCCACTCTGTAACAATCTGATATATCCCACACCCCTCACAGTAACACTATGATATATCCCACGCCCATCACTGTAACACTAAGTATATCCCACACCCCTCACTATGTCACTCTGATATATCCCACACCCATCAATGTAGCACTCTGATATATCCCACACCCCTCACTGTAACACTCTGAAATATCCCACAAACCTCACTTTAACACTGATATATTCCACATACGTCACTGTAACATTCATATATATCCAACAACCCTCACTGTTACACCCTTATATATCCCCTTACTGTAATATTTGATATATCCCACAACCCTCACTGTAATACTCTCATAAAACCCACATCTCTCACTGTAACACTCTGAAATATCCCACAAACCTCACTTTAACACTGATATATTCCACATACGTCACTGTAACATTCATATATATCCAACAACCCTCACTGTTACACCCTTATATATCCCCTTACTGTAAAATTTGATATATCCCACAACCCTCACTGTAATACTCTCATAAAACCCACATCTCTCACTGTAACACTCTGATATATCCCACACCCCCTCACTGCAACACTATGATATATTCCACAACACTCATTGTGACTCTAAGAGATAAACCAGACACCTCACTGTAACACTCTGTTATATCCCACACCCCTCACTGTAACAATCTGATATATCCCACATCCCATCACTGCAACACTCTGATATATCCCACACACCTCACTGTAACAATCTGATATAACCCACACCCCTCACTGTAAAACTATGTTATATCCCACATTCCTCACAGTGACAATATGATATTTTGTATATCTCTCACTGTAACGCTCTGATATATCCCACAAGCCTCACTGTAATGGGCTAATATATCACAAAACACTCATTGTAATGGTTTAGTATATCCCACACCCCTCACTGGAACACTCTGATGTATCCCACACCCCTCACAGAAAAACTCTTTTATATCCGACACCCCTCACTGTAACACTCTGATATACCCCACAGCCCTCACAGTAACATTCAGATATATCCCACACCTTTCACGGTAACACTCTGATATATCTGACACCCATCACTGTAACACACTGATATATCCGACACCGCTCACTGAAATAATCTGATATACCCACACACCACACTGTAACACTCTGATATATCCCACACCCCTCACTGTAACACTCTGATATATCCCACATTCCTCACTGTAACACTCTGATATATCCCACACCCCTCACTATAACTCTCTGATATATCCCACATTCCTCACTGTAACATTCTGATGTATTATACACACCTCACTGTAAGACAATGATATAACCCATACAACTCACTATATCATTCTGATATATCCGACACCCCTCACTGTAACACTTTGACATATCCCACAACCCTCACTGAAACACTCTGATATATACCACACCCCTCACTGTAACAGTCTGAAATATCATACACCCCTCACTGTAACACTCTGATATTCCCCTCACCACCCAATGTAACACTCTGATATAGACCTCATCCCTCACTGTAACACACTGATATACCCCACATCCCTCAAAGTAACACTCTGATATATCCCAGACCACTCAGTGTAACACTCTGATATATCCCACACCCCTCACTGTAACACTCTGATATACCCCACACCCCTCACTGTAACATTCTGATATACACCACATCCCTCAAAGTAACACTCTGATATATCCCACACCACTCAGTGTAACACTCTGACATACCCCACAAACCCCACTGTAACAATCATATATATAGCACACCCCTCACTGTAACACTCTGATATATCCCACACCCCTCACTGTAACACTCTCATATATCCCACACCCCTCACTGTAACACTCTCATATATCCCACACCCCTCACAGTAACACCTTGATATATCCCACGCCCATCACTGTAACACTAAGTATATCCCACACCCGTCACTATGTCAATCTGATATATCCCACACCCATCAATGTAGCACTCTGATAAATCCCACACTTCTCACTGTGACACTCTGATACATCCCACACCCCTCACTGTAACACTCTGAAATATCCCACAAACCTCACTTTAACACTCCGATATATTCCACATAGGTCACTGTAACATTCATATATATCCCACATCCCTCACTGTTACACCCTTATATATCCCCTTAGTGTAATATTTGATATATCCCACAACCCTCACTGTAATACTCTCATAAAACCCACATCTCTCACTGTAACACTCTGATATATCCCACACCCCCTCACTGCAACACTCTGATATATTCCACAACACTCATTGTGACTCTAAGACATAAACCAGACACCTCACTGTAACACTCCGTTATATCCCACACCCCTCACTGTAACAATCTGATATATTCCACACCCCCTCACTGCAACACTCTGTTATACCGCACACCCCTCACTGTAACAATATGATATCTGCCACACCCCTCACGGTAACACACTGATATATCCCACACCCCTCACTGTAACACTCTGATATATGCCACACCCTTCACTGTAACACTCTGATATGTCCAACACCACTCACTTTAACACTGATATATCCCACACCACTCAATATAACACTCTAATATAAACCACACCCCTCAGTGTAATGCATGATATACACAACACCCCTCACTGAAACACTCTGATATATCCCACACCCCTCACTGTAACAATCTGATATACCCCACACCCCTCACTGTAACACTCTGATATATACCACACCCCTCACTGTAAGAGTCTGAAATATCATAAACCCCTCACTGTAACACTCTGATATACCCCTCACCACCCAATGTAACACTCTGATATACCCCACATCCCTCAAAGTAACAGTCTGATATATCCCACACCACTCAGTGTAACACTCTGATATACCCCACAAGCCCCACTGTAACAATCATATATATAGCACACCCCTTACTGTAACACTCTGATATAACCCACACCCCTCACTGTAACACTCTGATATATCCCACACCCCTCACTGTAACACTCTGATATATCCCACACCCCTCACTGTAACACTCTGGTATATCCCACACCACTCAGTGTAACACTCTGATATACCCCACATCGCTCACTATAACACACTGATATATCCCACACCCCTCTCTGTAACACTCTGATATATCCCACTCCCCTCACTGTAACACTCTGATATATCCCACACCCCTCACTGTAACAATCTGATATATACCACACACCTCTCTGTAACACTCTGATATAACCCACTCCGCTCACCGTAACACTCTGATATATCCCACACCCCTCACTGTAACACTCTGATATATCCCACACCCCTCACTGTAACACTCTCATATATCCCAAACCCCTCTCTGTAACACTCTGATATATCCCACTCCCCACTCTGTAACAATCTGATATATCCCACACCCCTCACAGTAACACTATGATATATCCCACGCCCATCACTGTAACACTAAGTATATCCCACACCCCTCACTATGTCACTCTGATATATCCCACACCCATCAATGTAGCACTCTGATATATCCCACACCCCTCACTGTAACACTCTGAAATATCCCACAAACCTCACTTTAACACTGATATATTCCACATACGTCACTGTAACATTCATATATATCCAACAACCCTCACTGTTACACCCTTATATATCCCCTTACTGTAATATTTGATATATCCCACAACCCTCACTGTAATACTCTCATAAAACCCACATCTCTCACTGTAACACTCTGAAATATCCCACAAACCTCACTTTAACACTGATATATTCCACATACGTCACTGTAACATTCATATATATCCAACAACCCTCACTGTTACACCCTTATATATCCCCTTACTGTAATATTTGATATATCCCACAACCCTCACTGTAATACTCTCATAAAACCCACATCTCTCACTGTAACACTCTGATATATCCCACACCCCCTCACTGCAACACTATGATATATTCCACAACACTCATTGTGACTCTAAGAGATAAACCAGACACCTCACTGTAACACTCTGTTATATCCCACACCCATCACTGTAACAATCTGATATATCCCACATCCCATCACTGCAACACTCTGATATATCCCACACACCTCACTGTAACAATCTGATATAACCCACACCCCTCACTGTAAAACTATGTTATATCCCACATTCCTCACAGTGACAATATGATATTTTGTATATCTCTCACTGTAACGCTCTGATATATCCCACAAGCCTCACTGTAATGGGCTAATATATCACAAAACACTCATTGTAATGGTTTAGTATATCCCACACCCCTCACTGGAACACTCTGATGTATCCCACACCCCTCACAGAAAAACTCTTTTATATCCCACACCCCTCACTGTAACACTCTGATATACCCCACAGCCCTCACAGTAACATTCAGATATATCCCACACCTTTCACTGTAACACTCTGATATATCTGACACCCATCACTGTAACACACTGATATATCCGACACCGCTCACTGAAATAATCTGATATACCCACACACCACACTGTAACACTCTGATATATCCCACACCCCTCACTGTAACACTCTGATATATCCCACATTCCTCACTGTAACACTCTGATATATCCCACACCCCTCACTATAACTCTCTGATATATCCCACATTCCTCACTGTAACATTCTGATGTATTATACACCCCTCACTGTAAGACAATGATATGACCCATACAACTCACTATATCATTCTGATATATCCGACACCCCTCACTGTAACACTTTGACATATCCCACAACCCTCACTGAAACACTCTGATATATACCACACCCCTAACTGTAACAGTCTGAAATATCATACACCCCTCACTGTAACACTCAGATATTCCCCTCACCACCCAATGTAACACACTGATATACACCACATCCCTCAAAGTAACACTCTGATATATCCCAGACCACTCAGTGTAACACTCTGATATATCCCACACCCCTCACTGTAACACTCTGATATATCCCACACCACTCAGTGTAACACTCTGATATACCCCACAAACCCCACTGTAACAATCATATATATAGCACACCCCTCACTGTAACACTCTGATATATCCCACACCCCTCACTGTAACACTCTCATATATCCCACACCCCTCACTGTAACACTCTGATATATCCCACAACCCTCACTGTAACATTCTCATATATCCCACACCCCTCAGTGTAACACTCTGATATATCCCACAACCCACACTGTAACACTCTCATATATCCCACACCCCTCACTGTAACACTCTCATATATCCCACACCCCTCACAGTAACACCTTGATATATCCCACGCCCATCACTGTAACACTAAGTATATCTCACACCCGTCACTATGTCAATCTGATATATCCCACACCCATCAATGTAGCACTCTGATAAATCCCACACTTCTCACTGTGACACTCTGATATATCCCACACCCCTCACTGTAACACTCTGATATATCCCACACCTCTCACTGTAACACTCTGATATATTCCACATACGTCACTGTAACATTCATATATATCCCACACCCCTCACTGTTACACCCTTATATATCCCCTTACTGTAATATTTGATATATCCCACAACCCTCACTTTAATACTCTCATAAAATCCACATCTCTCACTGTAACACTCTGATATATCCCACACCCCTCACTGTAACACTCTGATATATCCCACACCTCTCACTGTAACACTCTGATATATTCCACATACGTCACTGTAACATTCATATATATCCCACACCCCTCACTGTTACACCCTTATATATCCCCTTACTGTAATATTTGTTATATCCCACAACCCTCACTGTAATACTCTCATAAAACCCACATCTCTCACTGTAACACTCTGATATATCCCACACCCCCTCACTGCAACACTCTGATATATTCCACAACACTCATTGTGACTCTAAGACATAAACCAGACACCTCACTGTAACACTCCGTTATATCCCACACCCCTCACTGTAACAATCTGATATATTCCACACCCCCTCACTGCAACACTCTGTTATACCGCACACCCCTCACTGTAACAATATGATATCTGCCACACCCCTCACGGTAACACACTGATATATCCCACACCCCTCACTGTAACACTCTGATATATGCCACACCCTTCACTGTAACACTCTGATATGTCCAACACCACTCACTTTAACACTGATATATCCCACACCACTCAATATAACACTCTAATATAAACCACACCCCTCAGTGTAATGCATGATATACACAACACCCCTCACTGAAACACTCTGATATATCCCACACCCCTCACTGTAACAATCTGATATACCCCACACCCCTCACTGTAACACTCTGATATATACCACACCCCTCACTGTAAGAGTCTGAAATATCATAAACCCCTCACTGTAACACTCTGATATACCCCTCACCACCCAATGTAACACTCTGATATACCCCACATCCCTCAAAGTAACAGTCTGATATATCCCACACCACTCAGTGTAACACTCTGATATACCCCACAAGCCCCACTGTAACAATCATATATATAGCACACCCCTTACTGTAACACTCTGATATATCCCACACCCCTCACTGTAACACTCTGATATATCCCACACCCCTCACTGTAACACTCTGATATATCCCACACCCCTCACTGTAACACTCTGGTATATCCCACACCACTCAGTGTAACACTCTGATATACCCCACATCGCTCACTATAACACACTGATATATCCCACACCCCTCTCTGTAACACTCTGATATATCCCACTCCCCTCACTGTAACACTCTGATATATCCCACACCCCTCACTGTAACAATCTGATATATACCACACACCTCTCTGTAACACTCTGATATATCCCACTCCGCTCACTGTAACACTCTGATATATCCCACACCCCTCACTGTAACACTCTGATATATCCCACACCCCTCACTGTAACACTCTCATATATCCCACACCCCTCTCTGTAACACTCTGATATATCCCACTCCCCACTCTGTAACAATCTGATATATCCCACACCCCTCACAGTAACACTATGATATATCCCACGCCCATCACTGTAACACTAAGTATATCCCACACCCCTCACTATGTCACTCTGATATATCCCACACCCATCAATGTAGCACTCTGATATATCCCACACCCCTCACTGTAACACTCTGAAATATCCCACAAACCTCACTTTAACACTGATATATTCCACATACGTCACTGTAACATTCATATATATCCAACAACCCTCACTGTTACACCCTTATATATCCCCTTACTGTAATATTTGATATATCCCACAACCCTCACTGTAATACTCTCATAAAACCCACATCTCTCACTGTAACACTCTGAAATATCCCACAAACCTCACTTTAACACTGATATATTCCACATACGTCACTGTAACATTCATATATATCCAACAACCCTCACTGTTACACCCTTATATATCCCCTTACTGTAAAATTTGATATATCCCACAACCCTCACTGTAATACTCTCATAAAACCCACATCTCTCACTGTAACACTCTGATATATCCCACACCCCCTCACTGCAACACTATGATATATTCCACAACACTCATTGTGACTCTAAGAGATAAACCAGACACCTCACTGTAACACTCTGTTATATCCCACACCCCTCACTGTAACAATCTGATATATCCCACATCCCATCACTGCAACACTCTGATATATCCCACACACCTCACTGTAACAATCTGATATAACCCACACCCCTCACTGTAAAACTATGTTATATCCCACATTCCTCACAGTGACAATATGATATTTTGTATATCTCTCACTGTAACGCTCTGATATATCCCACAAGCCTCACTGTAATGGGCTAATATATCACAAAACACTCATTGTAATGGTTTAGTATATCCCACACCCCTCACTGGAACACTCTGATGTATCCCACACCCCTCACAGAAAAACTCTTTTATATCCGACACCCCTCACTGTAACACTCTGATATACCCCACAGCCCTCACAGTAACATTCAGATATATCCCACACCTTTCACGGTAACACTCTGATATATCTGACACACATCACTGTAACACACTGATATATCCGACACCGCTCACTGAAATAATCTGATATACCCACACACCACACTGTAACACTCTGATATATCCCACACCCCTCACTGTAACACTCTGATATATCCCACATTCCTCACTGTAACACTCTGATATATCCCACACCCCTCACTATAACTCTCTGATATATCCCACATTCCTCACTGTAACATTCTGATGTATTATACACACCTCACTGTAAGACAATGATATAACCCATACAACTCACTATATCATTCTGATATATCCGACACCCCTCACTGTAACACTTTGACATATCCCACAACCCTCACTGAAACACTCTGATATATACCACACCCCTCACTGTAACAGTCTGAAATATCATACACCCCTCACTGTAACACTCTGATATTCCCCTCACCACCCAATGTAACACTCTGATATAGACCTCATCCCTCACTGTAACACACTGATATACCCCACATCCCTCAAAGTAACACTCTGATATATCCCAGACCACTCAGTGTAACACTCTGATATATCCCACACCCCTCACTGTAACACTCTGATATACCCCACACCCCTCACTGTAACATTCTGATATACACCACATCCCTCAAAGTAACACTCTGATATATCCCACACCACTCAGTGTAACACTCTGACATACCCCACAAACCCCACTGTAACAATCATATATATAGCACACCCCTCACTGTAACACTCTGATATATCCCACACCCCTCACTGTAACACTCTCATATATCCCACACCCCTCACTGTAACACTCTCATATATCCCACACCCCTCACAGTAACACCTTGATATATCCCACGCCCATCACTGTAACACTAAGTATATCCCACACCCGTCACTATGTCAATCTGATATATCCCACACCCATCAATGTAGCACTCTGATAAATCCCACACTTCTCACTGTGACACTCTGATACATCCCACACCCCTCACTGTAACACTCTGAAATATCCCACAAACCTCACTTTAACACTCCGATATATTCCACATAGGTCACTGTAACATTCATATATATCCCACATCCCTCACTGTTACACCCTTATATATCCCCTTACTGTAATATTTGATATATCCCACAACCCTCACTGTAATACTCTCATAAAACCCACATCTCTCACTGTAACACTCTGATATATCCCACACCCCCTCACTGCAACACTCTGATATATTCCACAACACTCATTGTGACTCTAAGACATAAACCAGACACCTCACTGTAACACTCCGTTATATCCCACACCCCTCACTGTAACAATCTGATATATCCCACACCCCCTCACTGCAACACTCTGATATACCGCACACCCCTCACTGTAACAATATGATATCTGCCACACCCCTCACTGTAACAATATGATATCTGCCACACGCCTCACTGTAACACTCTGATATACCCCACACGCCTCACTCTAATGGTCTAATATATCTCACACCACTCACTGTAAAGGCCTAACATAGCCCAAACCCCTCACTGGAACATTCTGATATATCCAACACCCCTCACTGTAACACTCTGATATACACCACACGCCTCACTGTAACACTTTGATATATCCCACACGCCTCACTCTAATGGTCTAATATATCTCACTCCCCTCACTGTAACACTCTGATATATCCCACACCCCTCACTGTAACACTCTGATATATCCCACACCCCTCACTGTAACAGACTGATATATCCCACACCCCTCACTGTAACACTCTGATATCTCCCACACACCTCACTGTAAAACTCTGATATACCTCACATCCCTCACTGTAAAAATCTGATACACCCCACACACCTGACTGTAACATTCTGATATATCACACACCCCTCACTGTAACACCCTGATATATCCCACACCCCGCATTGTAAAAATCTGATATATCCCACACCCCTCATTGTATTACTCTGATATATCCGACATACCTCACTGTAACACTCTGATATATCCCACACCTCTCACCGTAACACTCTGATATACACCACACCCCTCACTGTAACACTCTGACATATCCGACACCCCTCAATTTAACAATCTGATATATGCAACACCCCTCACTGTAACACTCTGATATATCCCACACCCCTCACAGTAACACTCTGATATATCCCACACACCTCACTTAACACTCTGGTATATCCCACACCCCACACTGTAACACTCTGATATATCCCACAACGCTCACTGTAACAATCTGACATAACCCACACCCCTCACTGTAACAGTCTGGTATATACCACAACGATCACTTTAAAACTCTGATATATCCCACACCCCTCACTCTAACACTCAGATATACCCTACAGACAACAATATTACTCTGATATACCCCACAACCCTCACGGTAATGGTCTAATTTATCCCAAACCCCTCACTTTAACACTCTGATATATCACTCAGCACTCACTGTAACACTCTGATATACCGCACACCCCTCACTGTAAATCTCTGATATACCCCACACCCCTCATTGTAACTCAGTGATATACCCATACCCCTCAATGTAACAGTCTGATATATCCCAGTCTCCACACAGTGACAATATGATATTTCCCACACCACTCAGTCTAACACTCTGATATATCCCACACCCCTCACGGTAACACTCTGATATATCCCACACCCCTCAATGTAACACTCTGATCTATCCCCACGGCCCTCACAGTAACAGTCATTTATATCCCACACTCCTCACTGTAACACTCTGTTATATCCCTCACCCCTCACTGTAACACTCTCTTATATCCCACATTCCTCACAGTGACAATCTGATATTTCCCATATCTCTCACAGTAAATCTCTGATATACCCCAAACTCCTCACTGTAACACTTTGATATATCACACACGCCTCACACTAATGGTCTAATATAGCCCACACCCCTCACTGGAACATTCTGATGTATCCCACGCACCTCACTGTAACATTCTGATATATCCAACACCCCTCACTGTAACACTCTGATATATCCCACATCCCTCACTGTAACACTGATATAACCCGCGCCCCTCAATGTAACACTCTGATATATCCAACAAACCCTCACTGTAAAACTCTGATATATCCCACACCGCTCAATGTAACAATCTGATATAACCACACCCATCTCTCTAACACTCTGATATATCCCACACCCCTCACTATAACTCTCTGATATATCCCACATTCCTCACTGTAACATCCTGATGTATTCTACACACCTCACTGTAAGACAATGATATATCCCATACAACTCACTATATCATTCTGATATATCCGACACCCCTCACTGTAACACTTTGACATATCCCACACCCCTCACTGAAACACTCTGATATATACCACCTGCCTCACTGTTTCCATCTGATATACCCCACAATACTCACTGTCACTCTCTGACATAAACCCGCCACCTCACTGTAACAGTCTGAGATACCCCACACCGCTCACTGTTACACTCTGTTCTACCCCACATGCCTCACTGTAACACTCTGATATATCCCACATCCCTCACTCTAACACTCTGATATATCGCACACCAATCACTGTAACGCACTGATATATCCGACCACCCTCACGGTAACAATCTGATATATCCCACAACGCGCACGGTAACATTCTGATATATCCCACAAACCTCACTTTAACACTCTGATATATACCACACCCCTCACTGTAACACTCTGATATATCCCACACACCTCACTGTAACTTTCTTTTATATCCCCCATCCCTCACTATAACACTCTGATATATACCACACCCCTTACTGTAACACTCTGAAATATCACACACCCCTCACTGTAACACTCTGATATATCCCTCACCACCCAATGTAACACTCTTATATACCCCACATGCCTCACTGTAACACTCTGATATATTCCACACCCTTCACTGTAAAACTCTCATATATCCCACTACATTCACGGTAACAATCTGATATATCCCACAAAACTCACTGTAACAATCATATATATAGCACACCCCTCACTGTAACACTCTGATATATCCCACACCCCTCACTGTAACTTTCTTTTATATCCCCCATCCCTCACTATAACACTCTGATATATCCCACACCCCTCTCAGTAACACTCTGATCTATCCCACACCCCTCACTGTAACACTCTCATATATCCCACACCCCTCTCTGTGACACTCTGATATATCCCACACCCCTCTCTGAGACACTCTGATATATCACACACCCCTCACTGTAACACTCTGATATACCCCACACCCCTCACTGTAACACTCTGATATACCCCACACCCCTCACTGTAACACTCTGATATATCCCACACCCCTCACTGTAACACTCTGATATAGACCACACCCCTCACTGTAACAATTTGATAAATCCCACACCCCTCACAGTAACACCTTGATATATCCCACGCCCATCACTGTAACACTAAGTATATCCCACACCCATCACTATGTCACTCTGATATATCCCACACCCATCAATGTAGCACTCTGATAAATCCCACACTTCTCACTGTGACACTCTGATATATCCCACACCCCTCACTGTAACACTCTGAAATATCCCACAACCCTCACTTTAACACTCTGATATATTCCACACAACTCACTGTAACATTTATATATATCCAACACCCCTCACTGTTAAACACTTATATATCCCCTTGCTGTAATATTTGATATATCCTACACCCCCTCACTGCAACACTCTCATATATCCCACACCCCTCACTGAAACACTCTGATATATCCCACACCCCTTACTGTAACACAATGATATATCCCACACCCCACACTGTAACATTCTGATAAACCCCACACCCCTCACTGTAACACTCTGATATACCCACACCCCTCACGGTAATACTCTGATATATCCCACACCCCTCACTGTAACACTGTCTTATATCCCACACCCCTCACGGTAACACTCTGTTATATTCCCATACCACTCACTGTAACACTCTATTATATCCCACACCCCTCATTCTAACTCTCTGATATACCCCACAAGCCTCACTGTAACACTTTGAAATATCCCACACGCCTCACACTAATGGTCTAATATATCTCACACCACTCACTGTAAAGGTCTAACATAGCCCACACCCCTCACTGGAACATTCTGATATATCCAACACCCCTCACTCTAACACTCTGATATATCCCACACCCCTCACTGTAACACTCTGATATATCCCACAACCCTCATTGTAACACTCTGATATAGACCACAACCCTCACTGTAACAATTTGATAAATCCCACACGCCTCACTATTTCACTCTGATATATCCCACACCCATCAATGTAGCACTCTGATAAATCCCACAATTCTCACTGTGACACTCTGATATATCCCACACCCCTCACTGTAACACTCTGATATATCCCACACCCATCAATGTAGCACTCTGATAAATCCCACAATTCTCACTGTAACACTCTGAAATATCCCACAACCCTCACTTTAACACTCTGATATATTTCATACAACTCACTGCAACATTTATATATATCCAACACCCCTCACTGTTACACACTTATATATCCCCTTACTGTAATATTTGATATATCCCACACCCCCTCACTGCAACACTCTCATATATCCCACACCCCTCACTGTAACACTCTGATATATCCCACACCCCTCACTGTAACATTCTTATATATCCCACAACCCTCACTGTAACCATCTGATATGTCCAACAACACTCACTGTAACACTGATATATCCCACACCACTCAATATAACACTCTAATATAACCCACACCCCTCAGTGTAACACATGATATACCCCAAACCCCTCACTGAAACACTCTGATATATCCCACACACCTTACTGTAACACTCTGATATACCCCACACCCCTCACTGTAACACTCTGATATACCCCACACCCCTCACTGTAACACTCTGATATATCACACACCCCTCACTGTAACATTCTGAAAAATCCCTCACCCCTCACTGTAACACTCTGAAATATCCCGCAACACTCACTGTAAAACTCTGATATATTCTATACCTCTAACTGTAACATTCTGAAATATCGGACTCCCCTCACTGTAACACTCTGATATATCCCACACCCCTAACTGTAACACACTGATATATCCCACACCCCTCACTATAACACTCTGATATATCCCACATCCCTCACTGTAACACTCTGATATATTCTATACCAATCACTGTAACACTCTGATATATCCGACACCCATCCCTGTAACACTCTGACATATTCCACATCTCTCACTGTAACACTCTGATATATTCTATACCAATCACTGTAACACTCTGATATATCCCAGACGCCTCACTGTATCACTCTGATAACCCCACAATACTCACTGTCACTCTCTGACATAAACCAGACACCTCACTTTAACACTCTGAGATACCCCACACCGCTCACTGTTACACTCTGATATACTCCATACCCCTCACTGTAACACTCTGATATATCATACACCCCTCACGGTAACACTCTGATATATCCCAGAACCCTCACTGTAACAATCTGATATATCCCACACCCCTCACTGTAACACTCTGATATATCCCACAACACTCACTGTCACACTCTGATATATCCCACACTCTTCACTGTAACACTCTGATATAACCCACACCCCTCACTGTAACACTCTGATATATCCCACACCCTTCACTGTAACATTCTGATATACAACACACCCCTCACTGCAACATTCTGATATATCCCACACTCCTCGCTGTAAAGTTCTGATGTATCCCAAACACCTCACTGTACCACTCTTATATTTCCCACATACCTCTCTGTAACATTCTGATATAACCCACACCCCTCACTGTAACACTTTGATATATCCCACACCCCTCCCTGTAACAGTATGATATAAACCACACACCTCACTGTAACACTCTGATATATTGGACACCCCTCACTGTAACACTCTGATATATCCCACAACCCTCACTGTAACACTGATATATCCCAACCCCTCACTCTAACACTCTGATATGTCCAACACCACTCACTTTAACACTGATATATCCCACACCACTCAATATAACACTCTAATATAAACCACACCCCTCAGTGTAACGCATGATATACCCCACACCCCTCACTGAAACACTCTGATACATCCCACACCCCTTAATGTAACACTCTGATATGTCCCACACCCCACACTGTAACATTCTGTCATTTCCCACACCCCTCACTGTAACACTTTGATATATCCCACACGCGTCACGCTAATGGTCTAATATATCTCATACCACTCACTGTTAAGGTCTAACATAGCCCACACCCCTCACTGGAACATTCTGATATATCCCACGCTCCCCACTGTAACACTATGATATCTCCCACACACCTCACTGTAACACTATGATATACCTCACACCCCTCACTGTAAAAATCTGATATACCCCACACACCTGACTGTAACATTCTGATAAATCACACACCCCTCACTGTAACACCCTGAGATATCCCACACCCCGCATTGTAAGACTCTGATATACACCACACCCATCACTGTAACACTCTGATATATCCCACAACACTCACTGTAACATTCTGAAATATCCCACAACCCTCACTGTAACACTCTGATATATCCCACACCCCTCACAGTAACACTCTGATATATCCCACACACCTCACTTAACACTCTGATATATCCCACACCCCTCACTGTAACACTCTGATATATCCCACAATGCTCACGGTAACAATCTGACATAAACCACACCCCTCACTGTAACACTCAGATATACCTTACAGACAACAATATTACTCTGATATACCCCACAAACCTCACGGTAATGGTCTAATTTATCACAAACCCCTCACTTTAACACTCTGATATATCACTCAGCTCTCACTGTAACACTCTGATATACCGTACACCCCTCACTGTAACTCTCTGATATACCCCACACCCCTCATTGTAACTCACTGATATACCCACAACCCTCACTGTAAGACGCTGATATATTCCAATCTCCACACAGTGACAATATGATACTTCCCACACCACTCACTCTAACACTCTGATATATCCCACACCACTCAATGTAACACTCTGATATATCGCCACGGCCCTCACAGTAACAGTCTTTTATATCCCACAATCCTCACTGTAACACTCTGATATATCCCTCACCCCTCACTGTAACACTCTCTTATATCCCACACTCCTCACTGTAACACTCTGTTATATCCCACATTCCTCACAGTGACAATATGATATTTCGCATATCTCTCACAGAAACTCTCTGATATAACCCACACCCCTCACTGTAACACTCTGATATAACCCACACCCCTCACTGTAACACTTTGATATATCCCACACGCCTCACTGTAATGGTCTAATATATCCCACACGACTCACTGTAATGGTCTAATATAGCCCACACCCCTCACTGGAACACTCTGATGTATCCCACACACCTCACTGTAACACTCTGATATATCCCACATCCCTCACTGTAACACTCTGATATATCCCACACCGTTCAATGTAACAATCTGATATAACCACACCCAAATCTCTAACACTCTGATAAATCCCACACACCTCACAGTAACACTCTGATATACCTCACACCCCTCACTGTAACACTCTGATATATCCAACACCCCTCACTGTAACACCCTGATATATCCCACAACGCTCACTGTAACACTCTGATATATCCCTCACCCCTCACTGTAACACTCTGATATATCCCACACCCCTCACTGTAACACTCTGATATATCCCACACCACTCACTGTAACACTCTGATCTATCCCACACCGCTCACTAAAACTCTCTGATATATCCCACATTCCTCACTGTAACATTCTGATGTATTCTACACACCTCACTGTAAGACAATGATATATCCCATACAACTCACTATATCATACTGATATATCCGACTGCCCTCACAGTAACACTTTGACATATCCCACACCCCTCACTGTAACACTCTGATATATCCCCCACCCCTCACTGTAACACTCTGATATATACCACCTGCCTCACTGTTTCCATCTGATATACCGCAAAATACTCAATGTCACTCTCTGACATAAACCCACCACCTCACTGTAACACTCTGAGATACACCACACCGCTCACTGTTACACTCTGTTCTACCCCACATGCCTCACTGTGACACTCTGATATATCCCACACCCTTCACTGTAACACTCTGATGTATACCACACCCCTCACTGTAACACTCTGATATATACCACACCCCTCACTGTAACAGTCTGAAATATCATACACCCCTCACTGTAACACTCTGATATACCCCTCACCACCCAATGTAACACTCTGATATACACCACATCCCTCACTGTAACACTCTGATATACCCCACATCCCTCAAAGTAACAATCTGATATATCCCACACCACTCAGTGTAACACTCTGATATACCCCACAAACCACACTGTAACAATCATACATATAGCACACCCCTCACTGTAACAATCTGATATATCCCACACCCCTCACTGTAACACTCTGATATATCCCACACCCCTCACTGTAACACTCTGATATGTCCCACACCCCTCACTGTAACACTCTGGTATATCCCACACCACTCAGTGTAACACTCTGATATACCCCACATCGCTCACTATAACACACTGATATATCCCACACCCCTCTCTGTAACACTCTGATATATCCCACTCCCCTCACTGTAACGCTCTGATATATCCCACACCCCTCACTGTAACACTCTGATATATCCCAAACCCCTCACTGTAACACTCTGATATATCCGACACCCCTCTCGGTAACACTCTGATAAATCCCACTCCGCTCACTGTAACACTCTGATATATCCCACACCCCTCACTGTAACACTCTGATATATCCCACACCCCTCACTGTAACACTCTCATATATCCCACACCCCTCTCTGTAACACTCTGATATATCCCACTCCCCACTCTGTAACAATCTGATATATCCCACACCCCTCACTGTAACACTCTGATAAATTCCACACCCCTCACAGTAACACCTTGATATATCCCACGCCCATCACTGTAAAACTAAGTATATCCCACACCCATCACTATGTCACTCTGATATATCCCACAACCATCAATGTAGCACTCTGATAAATCCCACACTTCTCACTGTAACACTCTGATATATCCCACACCCCTCACTGTAACACTCTGAAATATCCCACAAACCTCACTTTAACACTCTGATATATTCCACATACGTCACTGTAACATTCATATATATCCCACACCCCTCACTGTTACACCCTTATATATCCCCTTACTGTAATATTTGATATATCCCACAACCCTCACTGTAATACTCTCATAAAACCCACATCTCTCACTGTAACACTCTGATATATCCCACACCCCCTCACTGCAACATTCTGATATATTCCACAAAACTCATTGTGACTATAAGACATAAACCAGACACCTCACTGTAACACTCTGTTATATCCCACACCCCTCACTGTAACACTCTGTTATATCCCACACCCCTCACTTTAACAATCTGATATATCCCACACCCCCTCACTGCAACAGTTTGATATACACCACACCCCTCACTGTAACACTCTGATATGTCCAACACCACTCACTTTAACACTGATATATCCCACACCACTCAATATAACACTCTAATATAAACCACACCCCTCAGTGTAACGCATGATATACCCAACACCCCTCACTGAAACACTCTGATATATCCCACACCCCTCACTGTAACAATCTGATATACGCCACACCCCTCACTGTAACACTCTGATATACCCACACCCCTCAATGTAACTCTCCGATATATCCCACACCCTTCACGGTAATACTCTACTATATCCCACACCCCTCACTGTAACACTCTCTTATATCCCACAACCCCTCACTGTAAAACTCTGTTATATCCCACACCACTCACTGTAACACTCTGATATATACCACACCCCTCACTGTAACTCTCTGATATATCCCACACCCCTCACTGTAACACTCTGATATATCCCACCCCACTCACTGTAACACTCTGATATATCCCACACCCCTCACTGTAACACTCTGATATATCCCACACCCCTCACTGTAACATTCTGATATATCCCATACCCCTCACTGTAACACTCTCTTATTTCCCACAACGCTCATTGTAACACTCTGTTATATCCGACATTCCTCACAGTGACAATATGATGTTTCCCATATCTCTCACTGTAAAACTTTGATATACCTCACACCCCTCTCTGTAACACTCTGATATACCCCACACGCCTCACTGTAACACTTTGATATATCCCACACGCCTCACTCTAATGGTCTAATATATCTCACACCACTCACTGTAAAGGCCTAACATAGCCCAAACCCCTCACTGGAACATTCTGATATATCCAACACCCCTCACTCTAATACTCTGATCTATCCCACACCCCTCACTGTAAAACTCTGTTATATCCAACACCCCTCACTCTAACACTCTGATCTATCCCACACCCCTCACTGTAAAACTCTGATATATCCAACACCCCTCACTCTAACACTCTGATCTATCCCACACCCCTCATTGTAAAACTCTGATATATCCCACACCCCTCACTGTAACAGACTGATATATCCTACACCCCTCAGTGTAACACTCTGATATATCCCATGCCCCCCACTGTAACAATCTGATATATCCCACACCCCTCACTGTAACACTCTGATATATCCCACACCCCTCACTGTAACACTCTGATATATCCCACAGTCCTCACTGTAACACTCTGATATATCCCTCACCCCTCAATGTAACACTCTGATATATCCCACATCCCTCACTGTAACACTCTGATATATCCCACACCCCTCAATGTAACACTCTGATATATCCCCCACACCTCACTGTAAAACTCTGATATACCTCACATCCCTCACTGTAAAAATCTGATACACCCCACACACCTGACTGTAACATTCTGATATATCACACACCCCTCACTGTAACACCCTGATATATCCCACACCCCGCATTGTAAAAATCTGATATATCCCACACCCCTCACTGTAATACTCTGATATATCCGACATACCTCACTGTAACACTCTGATATATCCCACACCTCTCACCGTAACACTCTGATATACACCACACCCCTCACTGTAACACTCTGACATATCCGACACCCCTCAATTTAACAATCTGATATATGCAACACCCCTCACTGTAACACTCTGATATATTCCACACCCCTCACAGTAACACTTTGATATATCCCACACACCTCACTTAACACTCTGATATATCCCACACCCCACACTGTAACACTCTGATATATCCCACACCGCTCACTGTAACAATCTGACATAACCCACACCCCTCACTGTAACAGTCTGGTATATACCACAACGCTCACTTTAAAACTCTGATATATCCCACACCCGTCACTCTAACACTCAGATATACCCTACAGACAACAATATTACTCTGATATACCCCACAACCCTCACGGTAATGGTCTAATTTATCCCAAACCCCTCACTTTAACACTCTGATATATCACTCAGCACTCACTGTAACACTCTGATATACCGCACACCCCTCACTGTAAATCTCTGATATACCCCACACCCCTCATTGTAACTCACTGATATACCCACACCCCTCAATGTAACACTCTGATATATCCCAGTCTCCACACAGTGACAATATGATATTTCCCACACCACTCACTCTAACACTCTGATATACCCACACCCCTCAATGTAACACTCTGATATATCCCAGTCTCCACACAGTGACAATATGATATTTCCCACACCACTCACTCTAACACTCTGATATATCCCACACCCCTCAATGTAACACTCTGATATATCCCACACCCCTCACTGTAACACACTGATATATCCCCCACCCCTCACGGTAACACTCTGATATATCCCACATGCCTCACTATAACACTCTGATGTACACCACACCCCTCACTGTAACACTCTGATATATCCCACACACTTCACTGTAACACTCTGATATATCCCACACCACTCACTGTAACACTCTTATCTATCCCACACCCCTCACTGTAACACTCTGATATATCCCACACCCCTCACTGTAACACTCTGATATATTCCACACACCTCACTGTAACTCTCTGATATATTCCACACCTCTCACTGTAACACTCTGATATATCCCACACCCCTCACTGTAACACATGGACATATCCCACAGCACCCATTATCGTCGGAGAGGGAGGGGACAGTGTAGAGGGTGCTTTAATCTGTATCCAACCCTGTCCTGTACCTGTCCTGGGAGTGTTTGATGGGGACATTGTAGAGGGAGATTTACTCTGTATCTAAACCTGTGCTGTACCTGTCCTGGGAGTGTTTGATGGGGACGGTGCAGAGGGAGCTTTACTCTGTATCTAACCCCGTGCTGTGCCTGTCCTGGGAGTGTTTGATGGAGACGGTGTAGAGGGAGATTTACTCTGTATCTAACCCCGTGCTGTACCTGTCCTGAGAGTGTTTGATGGGGATGGTGTAGAGGGAGATTTACTCTGTATCTAACCCCGTGCTCTACCTGTCCTGGGAGCGTTTGATGGGGACGGTGTAGAGGGAGATTTACTCTGTATCTAACCCCGTGCTCTACCTGTCCTGGGAGCGTTTGATGGGGACGGTGTAGAGGGAGATTTACTCTGTATCTAACCCCGTGCTCTACCTGTCCTGGGAGCGTTTGATGGGGACGGTGTAGAGGGAGATTTACTCTGTATCTAACCCCGTGCTGTACCTGTCCTGGGAGTGTTTGATGGGGACGGTGAGAATGTTTGAATCTTGTACGATTTATTCTGAATGAGAAGCCAAAGACAGTTTTTTTGTATTTTGACCAAATTTTTCAATTTATTTTCATTTTCTTCATTTGACAGCGATTGTCCTGTCCAATAAGCGTCTGAACATGCTCTTGCGGTGAATTTAATGTGATCTTTCTGACTGCCGGGTCCTCGGTCAGGTTGAGGGTTGACCACACCTGTGAGAGGCTGAGGGTGAATGTCCGAGAGCGAGCGTGGTAGAATCCCTCAGGAGATTTGCAGCAGAGAGGGATGCTGGACTGACCGTGAGTGATAGAGGGAGGGAGAGAGAGTGTCCAGAGCGGGAGAGAGAGAGTGAGAGAGAGAGATAGTGGGAGAAAGAGAGGGGCAGAGGTTGAGGGAGGTGTTGGAGGATTTGGAAGGGAGTGGGGGAGAGAGAGAGTGAGAGAGAGACACAGAGGGAATGAGGTTGCGAGAGGGGGAAAGAGAGAGAGAGATTGATTGTGGGGAAGAGAGAGAGAGAGTGTGCATGAAGGTGGGAGAGTGGGGGCAGAGGGAGAGAGAATGTGAATGAGGGAGAGAGCGGCAGGGAGAGGGAGTGTCTGAGGGAGAGAGAGAGAGAGACAGAGAGAGAGAGAGACCTAGAGAGAGAGAGAGACAGAGAGAGACAGAGAGACAGAGAGAGACAGAGAGACAGAGAGAGAAAGACAGAGAGAGAGAGCGAGACAGAGAGAGAGACGGAGAGAGAAAGAGAGAGACAGAGAGAGACAGAGAGACAGAGAGGGAAAGAGAGAGAGAGCCAGATTCAGAGACAGAGACAGAGAGAGACAGAGAGAGAGATACAGAGAGAGAGAGACAGAGAGAGATAGAGAGAGAAAGAGAGAGAGAGACAGAGAGAGACAGGGAGACAGACAGAGAGAGACAGAGAGAGAG
>NW_024470849.1:190168-202668 GCF_017639515.1 Carcharodon carcharias
CCTCACCCTCACCCCCTCACCCTCAACCCCCTCACCCTCACCCCTCACCCTCACCCTCACCCCCTCACCCTCGCCCCTCACCCAACCCCCTCACCCTCACCCCTCACCCTCACCCCTCACCCCCTCACCCTCACCCTCACCCTCACCCCTCACCCTCACCCTCACCCTCACCCTCAACCCCCTCACCCTCACTCTCAACCCCCCACCCTGCAACCCCCCAAACCCCTCACCCTCTCCACCCAAACCCCTCACCCTCTCCACCCAAACCCCTCACCCTCACCCCCCTCAACCACCTAACCCTCACCCCCAAAACCCCTCACCCTCTCCACCCAAACCCCTCACCCTCTCCACCCAAACCCCTCACCCTCACCACCCTCAACCACCTAAACCCCCAACGCACTCACCCTCACCCACCAACACCCACCCCCAACCCCCTCAGCCCTAACCCCTTCACCCCCAACCCCCTCACCCTCCAACCCCCTCACCCTCAGGCCCAACACCCTCACCCCCAACCCCCTCACCCCCAAACCCCACACCCTCCAACCCCCTCACCCTCACCCCCAATCCCCTCACCCTCACCCCCTAATCCCCTCACTCTCAACCCCAAACCCCTTACCCTCACCCCCAACCCCCCAACCCCCCATCCCCACCCCACCCCAAACCCCTCCCCCCAATCCCCAACCCCTCCGCCCAAACCCCTCACCCTCATCCCCACCTGATCACTTCCAACGCCCTCACCCTCACCCTCAAACCCCTCCCCCCAACCACCAACACTCTCACTCCCACCCCCCAACCCCCTCAACCTCAACCACCAACCCTCACCCCCAACCCCCTCACACCCACCCCCCAACCCCCTCAACCTCACCCCCCAACACCCTCACACCCACCCAAGCCCCTCATCCCCAAACCCCTCAAACTCTCACACCCTCACCATCCAACCAACTCACCTCCTCCAACGCTTACCTCCCCCAAACACCCTCACCCCCACCCCCAACCCCCTCCCCCAACACCCTCACATCCACCCCCCCAACCGCCTCATCCCCAAACCCCTCAAACCCTCACCGTCCCACCACCAACCTCCTCACCCCCCAACCCTCTAACCCTCAACACCACACACCCATCCCTCACACCCCCAACCCCCTCATCATCACCCCATCCCTCTCACCCTCACCCCCTCCCTCACACCCTCACCCCCTTCACCTCACCACCCGAAACCCCCTCACTGTCCAACCCCCACAATCCCGACCCCGTCACCTCACCCCCCAACGCCCTCACCCTCAACGTGCAACCCCTACCCCTCAACCCCCACCTCCCAACCCCACCCACCAATCCCCTCACCCTCACCCACCCAACCCCCTCATCCTAACCGCGCAACACTCTCACCCTCATCACCCAACCCCCCACCTCCCAACTCCCTCACTCCCCCAACCCACACCCCTCACCCCACAACCCCAGCACCCCCAGCACCCCAACCCTCATCCCCAACCCCCTCACACTCACCCCCAACCCTCATCCCCAACCCCCTCACACTCACCCCCAACCCCCTCATCCCCAACCCCATCACTCCCCCAACCCTCACCCCTCACCCCCAACCCTCATCCCCCAACCCCCTCACCCTCACCACCAACCCCCTCACTCCCCAACCCCCTCACTCCCCAACCCCCTCACCCTCACCCCCAACCCTCATCCCCAACACCCTCACCCTCACCCCCAACCCTCATCCCCCAACCCCCTCACCCTCACCCCCAACCCCCTCACACCCAACCCCTCACCCGTCTCTATCTCTGTCTCTCTCTGTCTCTCTCTGTCTCTCTCTATCTCTGTCTCTATCTCTGTCTCTCTCTGTCTCTCTCTATCTCTCTCTGTCTGTCTCTCTATCTCTGTCTCTCTCTGTCTCTCTCTGTCTCTCTCTATCTCTCTCTGTCTGTCTTTCTATCTCTGTCTCTCTCTGTCTCTCTGTCTCTGTCTCTCTCTGTCTCTGTCTCTCTCTCTGTCTGTCTCTCTCTCTCTGTCTCTCTCTCTCTATCTCTGTCTCTCTCTCTCTTTCTCTGTCTCTCTTTCTCTCTCTCTGTCTTTCTCCCTCTCTCCCTCTCTCTGTCTGTCTCGATCTCTGTCTGTCTCGATCTCTGTCTGTCTCTCTCTCTCTCTCTCTGTCTCTCTCTCTCTCTGTCTCTCTCTCTCTGTCTCTCTCTGTCCCTCTCTGTCCCTCTCTGTCTCTCTCTGTCAGTCCCTCTCTGTCTCTCTCTGTCTCTCTCTCTCTGTCTCTCTCTGTCCCTCTCTGTCCCTCTCTATCTCTCTCTGTCAGTCCCTCTCTGTCTCTCTCTCTTTCTCTCTCTCGGTCTCTCTCTCTCTCGCTCTCTCTTTCTCTCTCTCCCTCTCTGTCTCTCTCTCTGTCTCTCTGTGTATTTCAGTCTCTATAGCTCATTCTCTGTCTCTCCTTCCCTCTCTGTCTTTCTCCCTCTCTCCCTCTCTCTCTCTGTCACCCTCTCTCTGTCTCTCTCTGTCTGTCTGTCTCTCTCTGTATCTCTCTCCCTCTCTCTCTCTCCCTTTCTCTATATTTCTCTCTATCACTCTCTCTCTCTATCTCTCTCTCTCTATCTCACTCCCACTATCTCTCTCTGTACCTCTGTCAGGCCCCGGTTGACACTTAACCCACCCATAGCTGTCCAGGGCCCTGAACGAGGATCCCTGACACAGAAAGAGTGTCAGAGCGAGGGGGAGAAAGCCCAGTAAAAACAGTGGAGTCAGCGATACAAGGATCAGGTATTTATATCCGACACGTGGGTCAAAACACAGAACAAAAGGAGGCCGAGAGCAGCCTTGGCTAAATTTCACCATAAGATTCACAGTTTTGGAGAGGCCCACGGGCTCCCGGAACAATATTTACACAGCCCGTGGGCCTCAGATCCCCTCTGCCTCAAGAGGCACCTCGCAGGAGTTCAAATGTCAAGGCCGAGGTACCGTGCGGCAGCCATTTTGAATCCCGGGCCTAGTTGTCAAGGCTTCGTCCATCTCTGGCAAGTGAGGAGCAGCTTTTGTTCATGCAATGCCGTTCTGCCGTCCACCAGGGGGCTCTGGATCTCACTCCCGATGCTCCATTGGCCGTTCGAGACGGCGATGCTGATTGGACGAGCGGGTGCGTTTCTTTGGCAATTACCACAACCCGGTCAATGATTCTCGGGTCTCGCAGAGTCAGTCCGCTGGGATTGTGTCCAGTGGGAGTGAACGGGAAGGGGTTTGGGATTGGGATTGTGTACAGTGGGAGTGAACGGGAAGGGGTTTGGGATTGGGATTGTGTACAGTGGGAGTGAACGGGAAGGGGTTTGGGATTGGGATTGTGTACAGTGGGAGTGAATGGGAAGGGGTTTGGGATTGGGATTGTGTACAGTGGGAGTGAACGGGAAGGGGTTTGGGTCCATTGGGATTGTGTACAGTGGGAGTGAATGGGAAGGGGTTTGGGATTGGGATTGTGTACAGTGGGAGTGAACGGGAAGGGGTTTGGGATTGGGACTGTGTACAGTGGGAGTGAATGGGAAGGGGTTTGGGATTGGGATTGTGTACAGTGGGAGTGAACGGGAAGCGGTTTGGAATTGGGATTGTGTCCAGTGGGAGTGAAGGGAAGGGGTTTGTGTCCGTTGGGATTGTGTACAGTGGGAGTGAACGGGAAGGGGTTTGGGATTGGGACTGTGTACAGTGGGAGTGAACGGGAAGCGGTTTGGAATTGGGATTGTGTCCAGTGGGAGTGAACGGGAAGGGGTTTGGGATTGTGTACAGTGCGAGTGAACAGGAAGGGGTTTGTGTCCGTTGGGATTGTGTACAGTGGCAGTGAACGGGAAGGGGATTGGGATTGGGATTGTGTACGGTGGGAGTGAACGGGAAGGGGTTTGTGTCCATTGGGATTGTGTACAGTGGCAGTGAACGGGAAGGGGATTGGGATTGGGATTGTGTACGGTGGGAGTGAATGGGAAGGGGTTTGGGATTGGGATTGTGTACAGTGGGAGTGAACGGGAAGGGGTTTGGGATTGGGATTGTGTACAGTGGGAGTGAACGGGAAGGGTTCTGGGATTGGGATTGTGTACAGTGGGAGTGAACGGGAAGGGGTTTGGGATTGGGATTGTGTACAGTGGGAGTGAACAGGAAGGGGTTTGGGATTGGGATTGTGTACAGTGGGAGTGACCGGGAAGGGGTTTGGGATTGGGATTGTGTACAGTGGGAGTGAACGGGAAGGGGTTTGGGATTGGGATTGTGTACAGTGGGAGTGAAGGGAAAGGGATTGGGATTGGGATTGTGTACAGTGGGAGTGAATGGGAAGGGGTTTTGGATTGGGATTGTGTACAGTGGGAGTGAACGGGAAAGGGTTTGGGATTGGGATTGTGTACAGTGGGAGTGAACGGGAAAGGGTTTGGGATTGGGAATGTGTACAGTGGGAGTGAATGGGAAAGGGTTTGGGTCCATTGGGATTGTGTACAGTGGGAGTGAAGGGAAAGGGTTGGGGATTGGGATTGTGTACAGAGGGTGTGAACAGGAAGGGGATTGGGATTGGGATTGTGTACAGTGGGAGTGAACGGGAAGGGGTTTGGGATTGGGATTGTGTACAGTTGGAGTGAACGGGAAGGGCTTTGGATCCATTGGGATTGTGTACAGTGGGAGTGAACGGGAAAGGGTTTGGGATTGGGATTGTGTACAGTGGGAGTGAATAGGACGATGTTTGGGTCCATTGGGATTGTGTACAGTGGGTGTGAACAGGAAGGGGATTGGGATTGGGATTGTGTACAGTGGGAGTGAATGGGAAAGGGTTTGGGTCCATTGGGATTGTGTACAGTGGGTGTGAACAGGAAGGGGATTGGGATTGGGATTGTGTACAGTGGGAGTGAACGGGAAGGGGTTTGGGATTTCGATTGTGTACAGTGGGAGTGAATGGGAATGGGATTGGGATTGGGATTGTGTACAGTGGGAGTGAACGGGAAGGGGTTTGGTTCCATTGGGATTGTGTACAGAGGGAGTGAATGGAAAGGGGTTTGGGATTGGGATTGTGTACAGTGGGAGTGAACGGGAAGGGGTTTGGGATTGGGATTGTGTACAGTGGGTGTGAACGGGAAGGGGTTTGGGTCCATTGGGATTGTGTACAGTGGGAGTGAACGGGAAGGGGTTTGGGATTGGGATTGTGTACAGTGGGAGTGAACGGGAAGGGGTTTGGGATTGGGATTGTGTACAGTGGGAGTGAACGGGAAGGGGTTTGGGATTGGGATTGTGTACAGTGGGAGTGAACGGGAAGGGGTTTGGGATTGGGATTGTGTACAGTGGGAGTGAATGGAAAGGGGTTTGGGCCAATTGGGATTGTGTACAGTGGGAGTGAACGGGAATAGTTTTGGGATTGGGATGGTGTATAGTGGTTGTGAACAGGAAGGGGTTTGGGTCCATTGGGAATGTGTACAGTGGGAGTGAATGGGAAGCGGTTTGGGATTGGGATTGTGTACAGTGGGAGTGAACAGGAAGGGGTTTGGGTCCATTGGGAATGTGTACAGTGGGAGTGAATGGGAAGGGGTTTGGGATTGGGATTGTGTACAGTGGGAGTGAACGGGAAGGGGTTTGGGATTGGGATTGTGTACAGTGGGAGTGAACGGGAAGGGGTTTAGGATTGGGATTGTGTACAGTGGGAGTGAATGGGAAGGGGTTTGGGATTGGGATTGTGTACAGTGGGAGTGAACGGGAAGGAGTTTGGGTCCATTGGGATTGTGTACAGTGGGAGTGAACGGGAAGGGGTTTGTGGACAGTGGGAGTGAACGGGAAGGGGTTTGGGATTGGGATTGTGTACAGTGGGAGTGAATGGGAATGGGATTGGGATTGGGATTGTGTACAGTGGGAGTGAATGGGAAGGGGTTTGGGTTTGGGATTGTGTACAGTGGGAGTGAACGGGAAGGGGTTTGGTTCCATTGGGATTGTGTACAGAGGGAGTGAATGGAAAGGGGTTTGGGATTGGGATTGTGTACAGTGGGAGTGAACGGGAAGGGGTTTGGGAATGGGATTGTGTACAGTGGGATGTGAACGGGAAGGGGTTTGGGTCCATTGGGATTGTGTACAGTGGGAGTGAACGGGAAGGGGTTTGGGATTGGGATTGTGTACAGTGGGAGTGAACGGGAAGGGGTTTGGGATTGGGATTGTGTACAGTGGGAGTGAATGGGAAAGGGTTTGGGTCCATTGGGATTGTGTACAGTGGGTGTGAACAGGAAGGGGATTGGGATTGGGATTGTGTACAGTGGGAGTGAATGGGAAGGGGTTTGGGATTGGGATTGTGTACAGTGGGAGTGAACGGGAAGGGGTTTGGGATTGGGATTGTGTACAGTGGGAGTGAATGGGAAGGGGTTTGGGTTTGGGATTGTGTACAGTGGGAGTGAACGGGAAAGGGTTTGGGATTGGGAATGTGTACAGTGGGAGTGAATGGGAAAGGGTTTGGGTCCATTGGGATTGTGTACAGTGGGAGTGAAGGGAAAGGGTTGGGGATTGGGATTGTGTACAGAGGGTGTGAACAGGAAGGGGATTGGGATTGGGATTGTGTACAGTGGGAGTGAACGGGAAAGGGTTTGGGTCCATTGGGATTGTGTACAGTGGGAGTGAACGGGAAAGGGTTTGGGATTGGGATTGTGTACAGTGGGAGTGAATAGGAAAGGGTTTGGGTCCATTGGGATTGTGTACAGTGGGAGTGAATGGGAATGGGATTGGGATTGGGATTGTGTACAGTGGGAGTGAACGGGAAGGGGTTTGGTTCCATTGGGATTGTGTACAGAGGGAGTGAATGGAAAGGGGTTTGGGATTGGGATTGTGTACAGTGGGAGTGAACGGGAAGGGGTTTGGGATTGGGATTGTGTACAGTGGGTGTGAACGGGAAGGGGTTTGGGTCCATTGGGATTGTGTACAGTGGGAGTGAACGGGAAGGGGTTTGGGATTGGGATTGTGTACAGTGGGAGTGAACGGGAAGGGGTTTGGGATTGGGATTGTGTACAGTGGGAGTGAACGGGAAGGGGTTTGGGATTGGATTGTGTACAGTGGGAGTGAACGGGAAGGGGTTTGGGATTGGGATTGTGTACAGTGGGAGTGAATGGAAAGGGGTTTGGGCCAATTGGGATTGTGTACAGTGGGAGTGAACGGGAATAGTTTTGGGATTGGGATGGTGTATAGTGGTTGTGAACAGGAAGGGGTTTGGGTCCATTGGGAATGTGTACAGTGGGAGTGAATGGGAAGCGGTTTGGGATTGGGATTGTGTACAGTGGGAGTGAACAGGAAGGGGTTTGGGTCCATTGGGAATGTGTACAGTGGGAGTGAATGGGAAGGGGTTTGGGATTGGGATTGTGTACAGTGGGAGTGAACGGGAAGGAGTTTGGGTCCATTGGGATTGTGTACAGTGGGAGTGAACGGGAAGGGGTTTAGGATTGGGATTGTGTACAGTGGGAGTGAATGGGAAGGGGTTTGGGATTGGGATTGTGTACAGTGGGAGTGAATGGGAAGGAGTTTGGGTCCATTGGGATTGTGTACAGTGGGAGTGAACGGGAAGGGGTTTGGGTCCATTGGGATTGTGTACAGTGGGAGTGAACGGGAAGGGGTTTGTGGACAGTGGGAGTGAACGGGAAGGGGTTTGGGATTGGGATTGTGTACAGTGGGAGTGAATGGGAATGGGATTGGGATTGGGATTGTGTACAGTGGGAGTGAACGGGAAGGGGTTTGGTTCCATTGGGATTGTGTACAGTGGGAGTGAACGGGAAGGGGTTTGGGATTGGGATTGTGTACAGTGGGAGTGAACGGGAAGGGGTTTGGGATTGGGATTGTGTACAGTGGGTGTGAACGGGAAGGGGTTTGGGTCCATTGGGAATGTGTACAGTGGGAGTGAATGGGAAGCGGTTTGGGATTGGGATTGTGTACAGTGGGAGTGAACAGGAAGGGGTTTGGGTCCATTGGGAATGTGTACAGTGGGAGTGAATGGGAAGCGGTTTGGGATTGGGATTGTGTACAGTGGGAGTGAATGGGAAGGGGTTTGGGATTGGGATTGTGTACAGTGGGAGTGAACGGGAAGGAGTTTGGGTCCATTGGGATTGTGTACAGTGGGAGTGAACAGGAACGGGTTTAGGACTGGGATTGTGTACAGTGGGAGTGAATGGGAAGGGGTTTGGGATTGGGATTGTGTACAGTGGGAGTGAACGGGAAGGAGTTTGGGTCCATTGGGATTGTGTACAGTGGGAGTGAACGGGAAGGGGTTTGTGGACAGTGGGAGTGAACGGGAAGGGGTTTGGGATTGGGATTGTGTACAGTGGGAGTGAATGGGAAGGGGTTTTGGATTGGGATGGTGTACAGTGGGAGTGAACGGGAAGGGGTTTGGGATTGGGATTGTGTACAGTGGGAGTGAATGGGAAGGTGTTTGGGATTGGGATTGTGTACAGTGGGAGTGAACGGGAAGAGGTTTGGGATTGGGATTGTGTACAGTGGGAGTGAACGGGAAGGGGTTTGGGATTGGGATTGTGTACAGTGGGAGTGACCGGGAAGGGGTTTGGGATTGGGATTGTGTACAGTGGGAGTGAAAGGGAAGGGGTTTGGAATTGGGATTGTGTCCAGTGGGAGTGAACGGGAAGGGGTTTGGGATTGGGATTGTGTACAGTGGGAGTGACCGGGAAGGGGTTTGGGATTGGGATTGTGTACAGTGGGAGTGAAAGGGAAGGGGTTTGGAATTGGGATTGTGTCCAGTGGGAGTGAACGGGAAGGGGTTTGGGATTGGGATTGTGTACAGTGGGAGATAAAGGGAAGGGGTTTGGGTCCATTGGGATTGTGTACAGTGGGAGTGACCGGGAAGGGGTTTGGGATTGGGATTGTGTACAGTGGGAGTGAATGGGAAGGGGTTTGGGTCCATTGGGATTGTATACAGTGGGAGTGAAAGGGAAGGGGTTTGGGATTGGGATTGTGTACAGTGGGAGTGAACGGGAAGGGGTTTGGGATTGGGATTGTGTACAGTGGGAGTGAATGGGAAGGGGTTTGGGATTGGGATTGTGTACAGTGGGAGTGAACGGGAAGGGGTTTGGGATTGGGATTGTGTACAGTGGGAGTGAATGGGAAGGGGATTGGGACTGGGATTGGGATTGTGCACAGTGGGAGTGAATGGGAAGGGGTTTGCGATTGGGATTGTGTACAGTGGGAGTGAATGGGAAGGGGTTTGGGTCCATTAGGATTGTGTACAGTGGGAGTGAACGGGAAGGGGTTTGGGATTGGGATTGTGTCCAGTGGGAGTGAACGGGAAGGGGTTTGGGATTGGGATTGTGTACAGTGGGAGTGAATGGGAAAGGGTTTGGGTCCATTGGGATTGTGTACAGTGGGTGTGAACAGGAAGGGGATTGGGATTGGGATTGTGTACAGTGGGAGTGAACGGGAAGGGGTTTGGGATTGGGATTGTGTATAGTGGGAGTGAATGGGAAGGGGTTTGGGTTTGGGATTGTGTACAGTGGGACTGAATGGGAAGGGGTTTGGGATTGGGATTGTGTACAGTGGGAGTGAATGGGAAGGGGTTTAAGTCCATTGGGATTGTGTACAGAGGGAGTGAATGGAAAGGGGTTTGGGATTGGGATTGTGTACAGTGGGAGTGAACGGGTAGGGGTTTGGGTCCATTGGGATTGTGTACAGTGGGAGTGAACGGGAAGGGGTTTGGGTCCATTGGGATTGTGTACAGTGGGAGTGAACGGGAAGGTGTTTGGGATTGGGATTGTGTACAGTGGGAGTGAACGGGAAGGGGTTTGGGATTGGGATTGTGTACAGTGGGTGTGAATGGGAAATGGTTTGGGTCCATTGGGATTGTGGACAGTGGGAGTGAACGGGAAGGGGTTTGGGATTGGGATTGTGTACATTGGGAGTGAACGGGAAGGGGTTTGGGATTGGGATTGTGTACAGTGGGTGTGAATGGGAAATGGTTTGGGTCCATTGGGATTGTGTACAGAGGGAGTGAATGGAAAGGGGTTTGGGATTGGGACTGTGTACAGTGGGAGTGAACGGGAAGGGGTTTGGGATTGGGATTGTGTACAGTGGGAGTGAACGGGAAGGGGTTTGGGATTGGGATTGTGTACAGTGGGAGTGAACGGGAAGGGGTTTGGGATTGGGATTGTGTACAGTGGGAGTGAACGGGACGGGGTTTGGGCCAATTGGGATTGTGTACAGTGGGAGTGAACGGGAATAGTTTTGGGATTGGGATTGTGTATAGTGGGAGTGAACAGGAAGTTGTTTGGGTCCATTGGGATTGTGTACAGTGGGAGTGAATGGGAAGGGGTTTGGGATTGGGATTGTGTACAGTGGGAGTGAATGGGAAGGGGTTTGGGATTGGGATTGTGTACAGTGGGAGTGAACTGGAAGTGGATTGGGTCCATTGGGATTGTATCTTTCTCTCTCTATCTCTCTCTAGCTCTCTCACCCCTTCTCTCTTTCTCTCACTATCTGTTTCTCCCTCGCTCCTTGTCGCTCTGTCTCTCTATTTCTGTTTCTTTTGGGTCTCTCTCTCCCACTCTCTCTCTTTCTCTTTGTGTCTGTCTCATTTCTGCCTCTCTCTGTGCCTTTCTCTCACTCTCTCTGTCTCCAACTCTCCCTCTGACCTTCTCACACACTCTTTCTATCTCTCGATCTCTATCTCTCTCACTCTAACTCACTCTCTCTCTTTCTGTGTTTCTCTCTCTGTCTCTTTCTCCGTCTGGATCTCTCGTTCTCTAATTTTCTATCTCTGTGTCTCTCTCACTATGTTTCCCTCTCTCTCTGTGAGTTTCACTCTATGACTTTCTGTCTTTCTCTCTCTCGTTCTCTCTCCCTTGGTCTCTTTCTTTGTGTCTTTTTCATTCTCTGTCTCTCCATCCCCTGCACTCTCGCTCCATCCCCTGCACTCTCTCTCCATCCCCTGCACTCTCTCTCCATCCCCTGTACTCTCTCTCCATCCCCTGCACTCTCTCTCCATCCCCTGTACTCTCTCTCTATCCCCTGTACTCTCTCTCTATCCCCTGTACTCTCTCCCCATCCCCTGTACTCTCTCTCTATCTCCTGTACTCTCTCCCCATACCCTGTACTCTCTCTATCCCCTGAACTCTCTCTCCATCCCCTGCACTCTCTCTCTATCCCCTGAACTCTCTCTCCATCCCCTGCACTCTCTCTCCATCCCCTGTACTCTCTCTCCATCCCCTGCACTCTCTCTCCATCCCCTGTACTCTCTCTCCATCCCCTGCACTCTCTCTCCATCCCCTTTACTCTCTCTCCATCCCCTGCACTCTCTCTCCATCCCCTGCACTCTCTCTCCATCCCCTGTATTTTCTCTGGGCTTGTAATGAATATTGGTGGACAGTCTATCACCAGACATGGAGGTAGAGAGGTCACGGAAGGGGAGGGAAGGGTCAGTGATGGACCATGTGAAAGCGATGGAGGGGTGGAAATTGGAATCCAAAATTGACCTATGTTTCCAGGTCTAGACGAGAGCATGAAGCAGCACCGAAGCAGTCATCGACGTACCGGAGAAAGAGTTGTGGGAGGGGGCCGGAGTAGGACAAGTAATGTTCCTCGTACCCCATAAAGATACAGGCATAACTGGGGTCCATGCAGGTACCCACAGCTCCACCCCTTATGTGGAGTAAGCCCTGTCTAGAAGGACGAGGGCAGCAGACACATGGGGGACACCCACCACCTGGAAGTTCCCCCTCCGAGCCCCTCACCATCCCGACTTGGAAATATATCGGCTGTTCCTTCACTGTCGCTGGGTCAAAATCCTGGAACTCCCTCCCTAACAGCGCCGTGGGTGTACCTACACCATACACGGGGACAAAATCCTGGAAGTCCCTCCCTAACAGCGCCGTGGGTGTACCTACACCACACGGACAAAATCCTGGAACTCCCTCCCTAACAGCGCCGTGGGTGTACCTACACCACACGGACAAAATCCTGGAACTCCCTCCCTAACAGCGCCGTGGGTGTACCTACACCACACGGACAAAATCCTGGAACTCCCTCCCTAACAGCGCCGTGGGTGTACCTACACCATACACGGGGACAAAATCCTGGAAGTCCCTCCCTAACAGCGCCGTGGGTGTACCTACACCATACACGGGGACAAAATCCTGGAAGTCCCTCCCTAACAGCGCCGTGGGTGTACCTACACCACACAGGAACTGCAGCGACTCAACCCCACCACCCCCCCCCGCAACCTTCTCGGGGGTCGGGGGGGGGTGGTGGTGGGGGGTGCAATTAGGGACGGGGGGATAAATTCTGGGCCGGACAGTGCCCAGGAATGAACAGTCATCGGGGTCTACAGCGCAGAAAACCTCCCTCCGGCCCATCGAGCCTGCGCCGGTCGAGCAAGGGCCAAACTACTCTCCTCCTATTTTCCAGCGAGAGAGAGAAAAAAAAAATCCAGCCTGATATTCGGCTATGGGAGGCAGCGCAGCCCGCTCCCCTCCTTCCCTCCCTCCCTCCTGCTAAGGAGAGAAGGCCAGGAGCTGTCAATC
>NW_024470849.1:210168-370168 GCF_017639515.1 Carcharodon carcharias
CTCTCTATCTCGCTCTCTCTGTCTCTCATTCACTCTCTCTCTATCTAGCTCTCTCTGTCTCTCGTTCACTCTCTCTCTATCTCGCTCTCTGTCTCTCGTTCAATCTCCCTCTATCTCGCTATCTCACACACTCTCTCTCTGTCTCGCTCTCTCTGTCTCTCGTTCACTCTCTCTCTATCTCGCTCTCTCTGTCTCTCGTTCACTCTCTCTTTATCTCGCTCACTCTGTCTCTCATTCACTATCTCTCTATCTCGCTCTCTCTGTCTCTCATTCACTCTCTCTCTATCTCGCTCTCTCTTTATCTCATTCATTCTCTCTCTATCACGCGCTCTCTGTCTCTCATTCACTCTCTGTCTATCTCGCTCTCTCTGTCTCTCGTTCACTCTCTCTCTATCTCGCTCTCTCTGTCTCTCGTTCAATCTCTCTCCAACTCGCTCTCTCATTCACTCTCTCTCTATCTCGCTCTCTCTGTCTCTCGTTCACTCTCTCTCTATCTCACTCTGTCTCTCGTTCACTCTTCTCTATCTCGCTCTATCTGTCTCTCATTCACTCTCTCTCTATCTCACTCTCTCTGTCTCTCGTTCACTCTTTCGCTATATCGCTGTCTCTGTCTCCCGTTCACTCTCTCCATCTCGCTCTCTCTGTCTCCCGTTCACACTATCTCTATCTCGCTCTCTCTGTATACTGTTCTCTCTCTCTCTATTTCTCTCTCTGTCTCTCGTTCACTCTCTCTCTATCTCGATCTCTCTGTCTCTCCTTCACTATCTCTAGCTCACTCTCTGTGTTTCTCTTTCATCTCTCTCTATCTCGTTCTCACTGTCTCTCGCTCACTCTCTCTCTATCTCGCTCACTCTGTCTCTCGTTCACTATCTCTCTATCTCGCTCTCTCTGTCTCTCATTCACTCTCTCTCTATCTCGCTCTCTCTTTATCTCTTTCATCTCTCTCTATCTCGTTCTCACTGTCTCTCGCTCACTCTCTCTCTATCTCGCTCACTCTGTCTCTCGTTCACTATCTCTCTATCTCGCTCTCAATGTCTCTCGCTCACTCTCTCTCTATCTCGCTGTCACTGCCTCTCGTTCACTCTCTATCTCGCCCACTCTCTCATTCACTCTCTCTCTATCTCGCTCTCTCTGTGTCTCGTTCACTCTCTCACTAACTCGCTCTCTCTGTCTCTCGTTCAATCTCTCTCTCTAACTCGCTCTCTCATTCACTCTCTCTCTATCTCGCTCTCTCTCTCGTTCACTCTCACTCTATCTCGCTCTCTCTGTCTCTTGTTCACTCTCTCTCTATCTTGCTCTCTCTGTCTCCCGTTCACTCTCTCTTCTCGCTCTCTCTGTCTGTCATTCACTCTCTCTCTATCTCGCTCTCTGTCTCTCGTTCACTCTCTCTCTATCTCGCTCTCTCTGTCTCTCGTTCACTCTCTCTATCTTGCTCTCTCTGTCTCTCGTTCACTCTCTCTCTATCTCGCTCTCTCTGTCTCCCGTTCACTCTCTCTCTATCTCGAACTCTGTCTCCCGTTCACTCTCTCTCTATCTCGCTCTATCTGTCTCTTGTTCACTCTCTCTCTATCTCGCTCTCTCTGTCTCTCGTTCACTCTCTCTCTATCTTGCTCTCTCTGTCTCTCGTTCACTGTCTCTCTATCTCGCTATCTCTGTCTCCCCTTCACTCTCTCTCTATCTCGCTCTCTCTGTCTCCCGTTCACTCTCTCTCTATCTCGCTCTCTGTCTACTGTTCTCTCTCTCTCTATCTCTCTCTCTGTCTCCCGTTCAGTCTCTCTCTATCTCGCTCTCTCTGTCTCCCGTTCACTCGCTCTCTATCTCGCTCTCTCTGTCTCCCGTTCACTCTCTCTCTAGCTCGCTCTCTCTGTCTCTCGTTCACTCTCTCTCTATCTCACTCTCTCTGTCTCTCATTCACTCTCTCTCTATCTCCCTCACTCTGTCTCCCATTCAGACTCTCTCTATCTCGCTCTCTCTGTCTCTCATTCACTCTCTCTCTATCTCGCTCACTCTGTCTCTCATTCACTCTCTCTCTATCTCGCTCACTCTGTTTCCCGTTCACTCTCTCTCTATGTCGCTCTCTCTGTCTCATTCATTCTCTCTCTCTCTCACTCTGTCTCTCGTTCACTCTCTCTCTATCTCGCTCTCTTTGTCTCTCATTCACTCTCCCTCTATCTCACTCTCTCTGTCTCTCATTCACTCTCTGTCTATCTCACTCTCTCTCTCTCTCATTTGCTCTCTCTCTATCTCGCTCTCTGTCTCCCGTTCACACTTTCTCTATCTCGCTCTCTCTGTCTCTCATTCACTCTCTCTCTATCTCGCACTCTCTGTCTCTCGTTCACTCTCTCTCTATCTCGCTCTCTCTGTCTCCCGTTCACTCTGTCTCTATCTCGCTCTCTGACTCCCGTTCACACTCTCTCTATCTCGCTCTCTCTGTCTCTCATTCACTCTCTCTCTATCTCGCTCTCTCTGTCTCCCGTTCACTCTCTCTCTATCTCGCCCTCGCTGACTCTCGTTCACTCTCTCTCTATCTCGCTCACTCTGTCTCCCGGTCACTCTCTCTCTATCTCGCTCTATCTGTCTCTAGTTCACTCTCTCATTATCTCTCTCTCTCTGTCTCTCGTTCAATCTCTCTCTCTAACTCGCTCTCTCATTCACTCTCTCTCTATCTCGCTCTCTCTGTCTCTCGTTCACTCTCTCTATCTCGCTCTCTCTGTCTCTTGTTCACTCTCTCTCTATCTCGCTCTCTCTGTCTCCCGTTCACTCTCTCTTCTCGCTCTCTCTGTCTGTCATTCACTCTCTGTCTATCTCGCTCTCTCTGTCTCTCGTTCACTCTCTCTCTATCTCGCTCTCTCTGTCTCTCGTTCACTCTATCTTGCTCTCTCTGTCTCTCGTTCACTCTCTCTCTATATCGCTCTCTCTGTCTCCCGTTCACTCTCTCTCTATCTCGCTCTATCTGTCTCTCGTTCACTCTCTCTCTATCTCGCTTTCTCTGTCTCTCGTTCACTATCTCTCTATCTCGCTCGCTCTGTCTCTCATTCACTCCCTCTCTATCTCGATCTCTCTGTCTCTCGTTCACTCTCTCTCTATCTCTTTCTCTCTGTCTATAGTTCACTCTCTCACTATCTCGCGCTCTCTGTCTCTCTTTCAGTCTCTCCCTATCTCGCTCTCTCTGTCTATAGTTCACTCTCTCTCTATCTCGCTCTCTCTGTCTCACAATCAATCTCTCTCTATCTCGCTCTCTCTGTCTCTCTTTCACTCTCTCTATCTCGCTCTCTCTGTCTCTCGTTCACTCTCTCTCTATCTCGCTCTCTCTGTCTCTCGTTCAATCTCTCTTTATCTCACTCTCTCTGTCTCTCATTCACTCTCTCTCTATCTCAATCTCTCTTTCTCTCATTCGTTCTCTCTCTATCTCGCTCTCTGTCTCCCGTTCACACTCTCTCTATCTCGCTCTCTCTGTCTCTCGCTCACTCTCTCACTATCTCGCTCTCTCTGACTCTCGTTCAATCTCTCTCTATCTCGCTCTCTCTGTCTCTCATTCACTCTCTCTATCTTGCTCTCTCTGTCTCCCGTTCACTCTCTCTCTCTCTCGATCTCTCTGTCTCTCGTTCACTCTCTCTCTATCTCGCTCTCTCTGTCTCTCATTCACTCTCTCTATCTTGCTCAATCTGTCTCCCGTTCACTCTCTCTCTATCTCGCTCTCTTTGTCTCCCGTTCACTCTCTCTCTATCTCTCTCTCTCTGTCTCCCGTTCACTCACTCTCTATCTCGCTCTATCTGTCTCTCGTTCACTCTCTCTCTATCTCGCTCTTTCTGTCTCTCGTTCACTGTCTCTCTATCTCGCTCGCTCTGTCTCTCGTTCACTCTCTCTCTATCTCGCTCTCTCTGTCTCTCGTTCACTCTCTCTCTATCTCGCTCTCTCTGTCTATAGTTCACTCTCTCACTATCTCGCGCTCTCTGTCGCTCGTTCAGTCTCTCCCTATCTCGCTCTCTCTGTCTCCCGTTCACTCTGTCTCTATCTCGCTCTCTGACTCCCGTTCACACTCTCTCTATCTCGCTCTCTCTGTCTCTCATTCACTCTCTCTCTATCTCGCTCTCTCTGTCTCCCGTTCACTCTCTCTCTATCTCGCCCTCGCTGACTCTCGTTCACTCTCTCTCTATCTCGCTCTATCTGTCTCTAGTTCACTCTCTCATTATCTCTCTCTCTCTGTCTCTCGTTCAATCTCTCTCTCTAACTCGCTCTCTCATTCACTCTCTCTCTATCTCGCTCTCTCTGTCTCTCGTTCACTCTCTCTATCTCGCTCTCTCTGTCTCTTGTTCACTCTCTCTATCTCGCTCTCTCTGTCTCCCGTTCACTCTCTCTTCTCGCTCTCTCTGTCTGTCATTCACTCTCTGTCTATCTCGCTCTCTCTGTCTCTCGTTCACTCTCTCTATCTCGCTCTCTCTGTCTCTCGTTCACTCTATCTTGCTCTCTCTGTCTCTCGTTCACTCTCTCTCTATATCGCTCTCTCTGTCTCCCGTTCACTCTCTCTCTATCTCGCTCTATCTGTCTCTCGTTCACTCTCTCTCTATCTCGCTTTCTCTGTCTCTCGTTCACTATCTCTCTATCTCGCTCGCTCTGTCTCTCATTCACTCCCTCTCTATCTCGATCTCTCTGTCTCTCGTTCACTCTCTCTCTATCTCTTTCTCTCTGTCTATAGTTCACTCTCTCACTATCTCGCGCTCTCTGTCTCTCTTTCAGTCTCTCCCTATCTCGCTCTCTCTGTCTATAGTTCACTCTCTCTCTATCTCGCTCTCTCTGTCTCACAATCAATCTCTCTCTATCTCGCTCTCTCTGTCTCTCTTTCACTCTCTCTATCTCGCTCTCTCTGTCTCTCGTTCACTCTCTCTCTATCTCGCTCTCTCTGTCTCTCGTTCAATCTCTCTTTATCTCATTCTCTCTGTCTCTCATTCACTCTCTCTCTATCTCAATCTCTCTTTCTCTCATTCGTTCTCTCTCTATCTCGCTCTCTGTCTCCCGTTCACACTCTCTCTATCTCGCTCTCTCTGTCTCTCGCTCACTCTCTCACTATCTCGCTCTCTCTGACTCTCGTTCAATCTCTCTCTATCTCGCTCTCTCTGTCTCTCATTCACTCTCTCTATCTTGCTCTCTCTGTCTCCCGTTCACTCTCTCTCTCTCTCGATCTCTCTGTCTCTCGTTCACTCTCTCTCTATCTCGCTCTCTCTGTCTCTCATTCACTCTCTCTATCTTGCTCAATCTGTCTCCCGTTCACTCTCTCTCTATCTCGCTCTCTTTGTCTCCCGTTCACTCTCTCTCTATCTCTCTCTCTCTGTCTCCCGTTCACTCACTCTCTATCTCGCTCTATCTGTCTCTCGTTCACTCTCTCTCTATCTCGCTCTTTCTGTCTCTCGTTCACTGTCTCTCTATCTCGCTCGCTCTGTCTCTCGTTCACTCTCTCTCTATCTCGCTCTCTCTGTCTCTCGTTCACTCTCTCTCTATCTCGCTCTCTCTGTCTATAGTTCACTCTCTCACTATCTCGCGCTCTCTGTCGCTCGTTCAGTCTCTCCCTATCTCGCTCTCTCTGTCTCCCGTTCACTCTGTCTCTATCTCGCTCTCTGACTCCCGTTCACACTCTCTCTATCTCGCTCTCTCTGTCTCTCATTCACTCTCTCTCTATCTCGCTCTCTCTGTCTCCCGTTCACTCTCTCTCTATCTCGCCCTCGCTGACTCTCGTTCACTCTCTCTCTATCTCGCTCACTCTGTCTCCCGGTCACTCTCTCTCTATCTCGCTCTATCTGTCTCTAGTTCACTCTCTCATTATCTCTCTCTCTCTGTCTCTCGTTCAATCTCTCTCTCTAACTCGCTCTCTCATTCACTCTCTCTCTATCTCGCTCTCTCTGTCTCTCGTTCACTCTCTCTATCTCGCTCTCTCTGTCTCTTGTTCACTCTCTCTCTATCTCGCTCTCTCTGTCTCCCGTTCACTCTCTCTTCTCGCTCTCTCTGTCTGTCATTCACTCTCTGTCTATCTCGCTCTCTCTGTCTCTCGTTCACTCTCTCTATCTCGCTCTCTCTGTCTCTCGTTCACTCTATCTTGCTCTCTCTGTCTCTCGTTCACTCTCTCTCTATATCGCTCTCTCTGTCTCCCGTTCACTCTCTCTCTATCTCGCTCTATCTGTCTCTCGTTCACTCTCTCTCTATCTCGCTTTCTCTGTCTCTCGTTCACTATCTCTCTATCTCGCTCGCTCTGTCTCTCATTCACTCCCTCTCTATCTCGATCTCTCTGTCTCTCGTTCACTCTCTCTCTATCTCTCTCTCTCTGTCTATAGTTCACTCTCTCACTATCTCGCGCTCTCTGTCTCTCTTTCAGTCTCTCCCTATCTCGCTCTCTCTGTCTATAGTTCACTCTCTCTCTATCTCGCTCTCTCTGTCTCACAATCAATCTCTCTCTATCTCGCTCTCTCTGTCTCTCTTTCACTCTCTCTATCTCGCTCTCTCTGTCTCTCGTTCACTCTCTCTCTATCTCGCTCTCTCTGTCTCTCGTTCAATCTCTCTTTATCTCACTCTCTCTGTCTCTCATTCACTCTCTCTCTATCTCAATCTCTCTTTCTCTCATTCGTTCTCTCTCTATCTCGCTCTCTGTCTCCCGTTCACACTCTCTCTATCTCGCTCTCTCTGTCTCTCGCTCACTCTCTCACTATCTCGCTCTCTCTGACTCTCGTTCAATCTCTCTCTATCTCGCTCTCTCTGTCTCTCATTCACTCTCTCTATCTTGCTCACTCTGTCTCCCGTTCACTCTCTCTCTCTCTCGATCTCTCTGTCTCTCGTTCACTCTCTCTCTATCTCGCTCTCTCTGTCTCTCATTCACTCTCTCTATCTTGCTCAATCTGTCTCCCGTTCACTCTCTCTCTATCTCGCTCTCTTTGTCTCCCGTTCACTCTCTCTCTATCTCTCTCTCTCTGTCTCCCGTTCACTCACTCTCTATCTCGCTCTATCTGTCTCTCGTTCACTCTCTCTCTATCTCGCTCTTTCTGTCTCTCGTTCACTGTCTCTCTATCTCGCTCGCTCTGTCTCTCGTTCACTCTCTCTCTATCTCGCTCTCTCTGTCTCTCGTTCACTCTCTCTCTATCTCGCTCTCTCTGTCTATAGTTCACTCTCTCACTATCTCGCGCTCTCTGTCGCTCGTTCAGTCTCTCCCTATCTCGCTCTCTCTGTCTATAGTTCACTCTCTCTCTATCTCGTTCTCTCTGTCTCATAATCAATCTCTCTCTATCTTGCTCTCTGTCTCTCGTTCACTCTCTCTCTATTTCGCTCTCTCTGTCTCTCGTTCACTCACTCTCTATGTCGCTCTCTCTCTCTATCGTTCACTCTCTATCTCGCTCTCACTCTCTCTCGTTCACTCTCTCTTTTTCTCACTCTCTCTGTCTCTCATTCACTCTCTCTCTATCTCAATCTCTCTGTCTCTCATTCGCTCTCTCTCTATCTCGCTCTCTCTGTCTCCCGTTCACACTCTCTCTATCTCGCTCTCTCTGTCTCTCGTTCACTCTCTCTCTATCTCGCTCTCTCTGTCTCTCGTTCACTGTCTCTCTATCTCGCTATCTCTGTCTCCCCTTCACTCTCTTTCCATCTCGCTCTTTCTGTCTCTCATTCACTCTCTCTCTATCTCGCTCTCTGTCTCCCTTTCACTCTCTCTCTGTGTCACTCTCACTGTCTCATTCACTCTCTCTCTCACTCTCTCTGTCTCTCGTTCACTCTCTCTCTATCTCACTCTCTCTGTACCTCATTCACTCTCTCTCTATCTCGCTCTCTCTGTCTCTTATTCACTCTCTCTCTATCTCGCTCTCTCTGTGTCTCGTTCATTCCCTCTACCTCGCTCTCCCTATCTCTCGTTCACTCTCTCTCTATCTCACTCTCTCTGTATCTCATTCACTCTCTCTCTATCTCGCTCACTCTGTCTCTTATTCACACTCTCTCTATCTCGCTCACTCTGTGTCTCGTTCATTCCCTCTACCTCGCTCTCTTTATCTCTCTTTCACTCTCTCTCTATCTCACTCTGTCTGTATCTCATTCACTCTCTCTGTATCTCGCTCTCTCTGTCTCTCGTTCACTCTCTCTCTATCTCGCTCTCTCTCTCTCTCGTTCAATCTCTCTCTATCTCGCTCTCATTCTCTCTCACTCTATCTCGCGCTCTCTGACTCTCGTTCACTCTCTCTCAATCTTACTCTCTCTGTCTCTCGTTCACTCTCACTCTCACTCGCCCTCTCTGTCTCCCGTTCACTGTCTCAATCTCGCTCTCTCTGTCTCTCATTCACTCGCTCTCTATCTCGCTCTCTCTGTCTCAAGTTCATTCTCTCTCTCTCTCGCTCTCTCTGTCTCTCATTCACTCTCTCTCTATCTCCCTCTCTCATTCTCCCGTTCACTCTCTCTCTATCTCGCTCTCTCTGTTTCTCGTTCACTCTCTCTCTATGTCGCTCTCTCTGTCTCTCGTTCACTGTCTCTCTATCTCGCTATCTCTGTCTCCCCTTCACTCTCTTTCCATCTCGCTCTCTCTGTCTCTCGTTCATTCTCTCTCTATCTCGCACTCTCTCTCTCTCATTCAGTCTCTATCTATCTCGCTCTTTCTGTCTCTCATTCACTCTCTCTCTATCTCGCTCTCTGTCTCCCTTTCACTCTCTCTCTGTGTCACTCTCACTGTCTCATTCACTCTCTCTCTCTCTCACTCTCTCTGTCTCTCGTTCACTCTCTCTCTATCTCACTCTCTCTGTACCTCATTCACTCTCTCTCTATCTCGCTCTCTCTGTCTCTTATTCACTCTCTCTCTATCTCGCTCTCTCTGTGTCTCGTTCATTCCCTCTACCTCGCTCTCCCTATCTCTCGTTCACTCTCTCTCTATCTCACTCTCTCTGTATCTCATTCACTCTCTCTCTATCTCGCTCACTCTGTCTCTTATTCACACTCTCTCTATCTCGCTCACTCTGTGTCTCGTTCATTCCCTCTACCTCGCTCTCTTTATCTCTCTTTCACTCTCTCTCTATCTCACTCTGTCTGTATCTCATTCACTCTCTCTGTATCTCGCTCTCTCTGTCTCTCGTTCACTCTCTCTCTATCTCGCTCTCTCTCTCTCTCGTTCAATCTCTCTCTATCTCGCTCTCATTCTCTCTCACTCTATCTCGCGCTCTCTGACTCTCGTTCACTCTCTCTCAATCTTACTCACTCTGTCTCTCGTTCACTCTCACTCTCACTCGCCCTCTCTGTCTCCCGTTCACTGTCTCAATCTCGCTCTCTCTGTCTCTCATTCACTCGCTCTCTATCTCGCTCTCTCTGTCTCAAGTTCATTCTCTCTCTCTCTCGCTCTCTCTGTCTCTCATTCACTCTCTCTCTATCTCCCTCTCTCATTCTCCCGTTCACTCTCTCTCTATCTCGCTCTCTCTGTTTCTCGTTCACTCTCTCTCTATGTCGCTCTCTCTGTCTCTCGTTCACTGTCTCTCTATCTCGCTATCTCTGTCTCCCCTTCACTCTCTTTCCATCTCGCTCTCTCTGTCTCTCGTTCATTCTCTCTCTATCTCGCACTCTCTCTCTCTCATTCAGTCTCTATCTATCTCGCTCTTTCTGTCTCTCATTCACTCTCTCTCTATATCGCTCTCTGTCTCCCTTTCACTCTCTCTCTGTGTCGCTCTCACTGTCTCATTCACTCTCTCTCTCTCTCACTCTCTCTGTCTCTCGTTCACTCTCTATCTCGCTCTCTCTTTCTCTCATTCACTCTCTCTCTATCTCGCTCTCTCTGTCTCTTGTTCACTCTCTCTCTATCTCACTCTCTCTGTACCTCATTCACTCTCTCTCTATGTCGCTCTCTCTGTCTCTTATTCACTCTCTCTCTATCTCGCTCTCTCTGTGTCTCGTTCATTCCCTCTACCTCGCTCTCCCTATCTCTCGTTCACTCTCTCTCTATCTCACTCTCTCTGTATCTCATTCACTCTCTCTCTATCTCGCTCACTCTGTCTCTTATTCACACTCTCTCTATCTCGCTCACTCTGTGTCTCGTTCATTCCCTCTACCTCGCTCTCTTTATCTCTCTTTCACTCTCTCTCTATCTCACTCTGTCTGTATCTCATTCACTCTCTCTGTATCTCGCTCTCTCTGTCTCTCGTTCACTCTCTCTCTATCTCGCTCTCTCTCTCTCTCGTTCAATCTCTCTCTATCTCGCTCTCATTCTCTCTCACTCTATCTCGCGCTCTCTGACTCTCGTTCACTCTCTCTCAATCTTACTCTCTCTGTCTCTCGTTCACTCTCACTCTCACTCGCCCTCTCTGTCTCCCATTTACTCTCTCAATCTCGCTCTCTCTGTCTCTCATTCACTCGCTCTCTATCTCGCTCTCTCTGTCTCAAGTTCATTCTCTCTCTCTCTCGCTCTCTCTGTCTCTCATTCACTCTCTCTCTATCTCCCTCTCTCATTCTCCCGTTCACTCTCTCTCTATCTCGCTCTCTCTGTCTCTCGTTCACTCTCTCACTATCTCACTCTCTCTGTCTCCCGTTCACTCTCTCTCTATTTCGCTCTCTCTGTCTCTCGTTCAGTCTCTCTCTATCTCGCTCTGTCTGTATCTCATTCACTCGATCCCTCTCTCGCTCTCTCTGTCTGTCATTCACTCTCTCTCTATCTCGATCTCTCTGTCTCTCGTTCACACTCTCTCTATCTCGCTCTCTCTGTCTCTCGTTCACTCTATCTTGCTCTCTCTGTCTCTCGTTCACTCTCTCTCTATCTCGCTCTCTCTGTCTCCCGTTCACTCTCTCTCTATCTCGCTCTATCTGTCTCTCGTTCACTCTCTCTCTATCTCGCTCTCTCTGTCTCTCGTTCACTATCTCTCTATCTCGCTCGCTCTGTCTCTCGTTCACTCTCTCTCTATCTCGCTCTCCCTGTCTCTCGTTCACTCTCTCTCTATCTCTCTCTCTCTGTCTATAGTTCACTCTCTCACTATCCCGCGCTCTCTGTCTCTCTTTCAGTCTCTCTTTATCTCGCTCTCTCTGTCTATAGTTCACTCTCTCTCTATCTCGCTCTCTCTGTCTCACAATCAATCTCTCTCTATCTCGCTCTCTCTGTCTCTCTTTCACTCTCTCTATCTCGCTCTCTCTGTCTCTCGTTCACTGTCTCTCTATGTTGCTCTCTCTCTCTATCGTTCACTCTCTATCTCGCTATCACTGTCTCTCGTTCAATCTCTCTTTATCTCACTCTCTCTGTCTCTCATTCACTCTCTCTCTATCTCAATCTCTCTTTCTCTCATTCGTTCTCTCTCTATCTCGCTCTCTGTCTCCCGTTCACACTCTCTCTATCTCGCTCTCTCTGTCTCTCGTTCACTCTCTCACTATCTCGCTCTCTCTGACTCTCGTTCAATCTCTCTCTCTAACTCGCTCTCTCATTCACTCTCTCTCTATCTCGCTCTCTCTGTCTCTCGTTCACTCTCTCTCTATCTCGCTTTCTCTGTCTCTTGTTCACCCTCTCTCTATCTCGCTCTCTCTGTCTCCCGTTGACTCTCTCTTCTCGCTCTCTCTGTCTGTCATTCACTCTCTCTCTATCTCGCTCTCTCTGTCTCTCGTTCACTCTCTCTCTATCTCGCTCTCTCTGTCTCTCATTCACTCTCTCTATCTTGCTCTCTCTGTCTCCCGTTCACTCTCTCTCTATCTCGCTCTCTTTGTCTCCCGTTCACTCTCTCTCTATCTCTCTCTCTCTGTCTCCCGTTCACTCTCTCTCTATCTCGCTCTGTCCGTCTCTCGTTCACTCTCTCTCTATCTCGCTCTTTCTGTCTCTCGTTCACTGTCTCTCTATCTCGCTCGCTCTGTCTCTCGTTCACTCTCTCTCTATCTCGCTCTCTCTGTCTCTCGTTCACTCTCTCTCTATCTCTCTCTCTCTCTCTCTCATTCACTCGATCTCTATCTCGGTCTCTCTGTCTCCCGTGCATTCTCTCTCTATCTCGCTCTCTCTGTCTCCTGTTCACACTCTCTCTATCTCGCTCTCTCTGTCTCTCGTTCACTCTCTCTCTATCTTGCTCTCTCTGTCTCTCGTTCACTGTCTCTCTATCTCGCTATCTCTGTCTCCCCTTCACTCTCTCTCTATCTCGCTCTCTCTGTCTCCCATTCACTCTCTCTCTATCTCGCTCTATCTGTCTCTCATTCACTCTCTCTCTATCTCGCTCTATCCGTCTCTCGTTCACTCTCTCTCTATCTCGCTCTTTCTGTCTCTCATTCACTGTCTCTCTATCTCGCTCGCTCTGTCTCTCGTTCACTCTCTCTCTATCTCGCTCTCTCTGTCTCTCGTTCACTCTCTCTCTATCTCGCTCTCTCTGTCTATAGTTCACTCTCTCACTATCTCGCGCTCTCTGTCGCTCGTTCAGTCTCTCCATTTCTCACTCTCTCTGTCTATAGTTCACTCTCTCTCTATCTCGTTCTCTCTGTCTCACAATCAATCTCTCTCTATCTCGCTCTCTGTCTCTCGTTCACTCTCTATCTCGCTCTCTCTGTCTCTCGTTCACTCTCTCTCTATTTCGCTCTCTCTGTCTCTCGTTCACTCTCTCTCTATTTCGCTCTCTCTGTCTCTCGTTCACTCACTCTCTATGTCGCTCTCTCTCTCTATCGTTCACTGTCTATCTCGCTCTCACTCTCTCTCGTTCACTCTCTCTTTTTCTCACTCTCTCTGTCTCTTATTCACTCTCTCTCTATCTCGCTCTCTCTGTGTCTCGTTCATTCCCTCTACCTCGCTCTCCCTATCTCTTGTTCACTCTCTCTCTATCTCACTCTCTCTGTATCTCATTCACTCTCTCTCTATCTCGCTCACTCTGTCTCTTATTCACTCTCTCTCTATCTCGCTCACTCTGTGTCTCGTTCATTCCCTCTACCTCGCTCTCCCTATCTCTCTTTCACTCTCTCTCTATCTCACTCTGTCTGTATCTCATTCACTCTCTCTGTATCTCGCTCTCTCTGTCTCTCGTTCACTCTCTCTCTATCTCGCTCTCTCTGTCTCTCGTTCAATCTCTCTCTATCTCGCTCTCATTCTCTCTCACTCTATCTCGCGCTCTCTGACTCTCGTTCACTCTCTCTCAATCTTACTCTCTCTGTCTCTCGTTCACTCTCACTCTCACTCGCCCTCTCTGTCTCCCGTTCACTCTCTCAATCTCGCTCTCTCTGTCTCTCATTCACTCGCTCTCTATCTCGCTCTCTCTGCCTCAAGTTCATTCTCTCTCTCTCTCGCTCTCTCTGTCTCTCATTCACTCTCTCTCTATCTCCCTCTCTCAGTCTCCCGTTCACTCTCTCTCTATCTCGCTCTCTCTGTCTCTCGTTCACTCTCTCACTATCTCACTCTCTCTGTCTCCCGTTCACTCTCTCTCTATTTCGCTCTCTCTGTCTCTCGTTCAGTCTCTCTCTATCTCGCTCTGTCTGTATCTCATTCACTCGATCCCTCTCTCGCTCTCTCTGTCTCTCTATCACTCTCTCTCTATCTCTCTCTCTCTCTCTCTCATTCACTCGATCTCTATCTCGGTCTCTCTGTCTCCCGTTCACACTCTCTCTATCTCGCTCTCTCTGTCTCTCGTTCACTCTCTCTCTGTCTTGCTCTCTCTGTCTCTCGTTCACTGTCTCTCTATCTCGCTATCTCTGTCTCCCCTTCACTCTCTCTCTATCTCGCTCTCTCTGTCTCCCATTCACTCTCTCTCTATCTTGCTCTATCTGTCTCTCGTTCACTCTCTCTCTATCTCGCTCTCTCTGTCTCTCGTTCACTGTCTCTCTATCTCGCTCGCTCTGTCTCTCGTTCACTCTCTCTCTATCTCTCTCTCTCTGTCTATAGTTCACTCTCTCACTATCTCGCGCTCTCTCTGTCTCTCGTTCACTCTCTCTCTATCTCGCTCTCTCTGCCTCTCGTTCACTCTCTCTCTATCTCTCTCTCTCTGTCTATAGTTCACTCTCTCACTATCTCGCGCTCTCTGTCTCTCGTTCAGTCTCTCCCTATCTCGCTCTCTCTGTCTATAGTTCACTCTCTCTCTGTCTCGCTCTCTCTGTCTCACAATCAATCTCTCTCTATCTCGCTCTCTCTGTCTCTCGTTCACTCTCTCTCTATCTCGCTCTCTCTGTCTCTCGTTCACTGTCTCTCTATCTCGCTATCTCTGTCTCTCGTTCATTCTCTCTCTATCTCGCACTCTCTCTCTCTCATTCAGTCTCTATCTATCTCGCTCTTTCTGTCTCTCAATCACTCTCTCTCTATCTCGCTCTCTGTCTCCCGTTCACTCTCTCTCTGTGTCGCTCTCTCTGTCTCTCGTTCACTCTCTCTATTTCGCTCTCTCTGTCTCTCTTTCAATCACTCTCTATGTCGCTCTCTCTCTCTATCGTTCACTCTCTATCTCGCTCTCACTGTCTCTCGTTCACTCTCTCTTTATCTCACTCTCTCTGTCTCTCATTCACTCTCTCTCTATCTCAATCTCTCTGTCTCTCATTCGCTCTCTCTCTATCTCGCTCTCTCTTCTCCCATTCACACTCTCTCTATCTCGCTCTCTCTGTCTCTCGTTCACTCTCTCTCTATCTCGCTCTCTCTGTCTCTCGTTCACTGTCTCTCTATCTCGTTATCTCTGTCTCCCCTTCACTCTCTCTCCATCTCGCTCTCTCTGTCTCTCGTTCATTCTCTCTCTATCTCGCACTCTCTCTCTCTCATTCAGTCTCTATCTATCTCGCTCTTTCTGTCTCTCATTCACTCTCTCTCTATCTCGCTCTCTGTCTCCCGTTCACTCTCTCTCTGTGTCGCTCTCACTGTCTCATTCACTCTCTCTCTCTCTCACTCTGTCTCTCGTTCACTCTCTATCTCTCTCTCTCTCTCTCTCTCATTCACTCGATCTCTATCTCGGTCTCTATGTCTCCCGTGCATTCTCTCTCTATCTCGCTCTCTCTGTCTCCCGTTCACACTCTCTCTATCTCGCTCTCTCTGTCTCTCGTTCACTCTCTCTCTCTCTTGCTCTCTCTGTCTCTCGTTCACTGTCTCCCTATCTCGCTATCTCTGTCTCTCGTTCACTCTCTCACTATCACAATCTCTCTGTCTCCCGTTCACTCTCTCTCTATTTCGCTCTCTCTGTCTCTCGTTCACTCTCTCTATCTCGCCCGCTCTGTCTCTCGTTCACTCTCTCTCTATTTCGCTCTCTCTGTCTCTCGTTCACTCTCTCTCTATCTCGCTCTGTCTGTATCTCATTCACTCGATCCCTCTCTCGCTCTCTCTGTCTCTCTATCACTCTCTCTCTATCTCTCTCTCTCTCATTCACTCGATCTCTATCTCGGTCTCTCTGTCTCCCGTGCATTCTCTCTCTATCTCGCTCTCTCTGTCTCCCGTTCACACTCTCTCTATCTCGCTCTCTCTGTCTCTCGTTCACTCTCTCTCTATCTCGCTCTCTCTGTCTCTCGTTCACTGTCTCTCTATCTCGCTCGCTCTGTCTCTCGTTCACTCTCTCTCTATCTCGCTCTCTCTGCCTCTCGTTCACTCTCTCTCTATCTCTCTCTCTCTGTCTATAGTTCACTCTCTCACTATCTCGCGCTCTCTGTCTCTCGTTCAGTCTCTCCCTATCTCGCTCTCTCTGTCTATAGTTCACTCTCTCTCTGTCTCGCTCTCTCTGTCTCACAATCAATCTCTCTCTATCTCGCTCTCTCTGTCTCTCGTTCACTCTCTCTCTATCTCGCTCTCTCTGTCTCTCGTTCACTGTCTCTCTATCTCGCTATCTCTGTCTCTCATTCATTCTCTCTCTATCTCGCACTCTCTCTCTCTCATTCAGTCTCTATCTATCTCGCTCTTTCTGTCTCTCAATCACTCTCTCTCTATCTCGCTCTCTGTCTCCCGTTCACTCTCTCTCTGTGTCGCTCTCTCTGTCTCTCGTTCACTCTCTCTATTTCGCTCTCTCTGTCTCTCGTTCAATCACTCTCTATGTCGCTCTCTCTCTCTATCATTCACTCTCTATCTCGCTCTCACTGTCTCTCGTTCACTCTCTCTTTATCTCACTCTCTCTGTCTCTCATTCACTCTCTCTCTATCTCAATCTCTCTGTCTCTCATTCGCTCTCTCTCTATCTCGCTCTCTCTTCTCCCATTCATACTCTCTCTATCTCGCTCTCTCTGTCTCTCGTTCACTCTCTCTCTATCTCGCTCTCTCTGTCTCTCGTTCACTGTCTCTCTATCTCGTTATCTCTGTCTCCCCTTCACTCTCTCTCCATCTCGCTCTCTCTGTCTCTCGTTCATTCTCTCTCTATCTCGCACTCTCTCTCTCTCATTCAGTCTCTATCTATCTCGCTCTTTCTGTCTCTCATTCACTCTCTCTCTATCTCGCTCTCTGTCTCCCGTTCACTCTCTCTCTGTGTCGCTCTCACTGTCTCATTCACTCTCTCTCTCTCTCACTCTCTCTGTCTCTCGTTCACTCTCTATCTCTCTCTCTCTCTCTCTCTCATTCACTCGATCTCTATCTCGGTCTCTATGTCTCCCGTGCATTCTCTCTCTATCTCGCTCTCTCTGTCTCCCGTTCACACTCTCTCTATCTCGCTCTCTCTGTCTCTCGTTCACTGTCTCCCTATCTCGCTATCTCTGTCTGTCGTTCACTCTCTCACTATCACAATCTCTCTGTCTCCCGTTCACTCTCTCTCTATTTCGCTCTCTCTGTCTCTCGTTCACTCTCTCTCTATCTCGCCCGCTCTGTCTCTCGTTCACTCTCTCTCTATCTCGCTCTCTCTGTCTCTCGTTCACTCTCTCTCTATCTCGCTTTGTCTGTATCTCATTCACTCGATCCCTCTCTCGCTCTCTTCTTCTCTCTATCACTCACTCTCTATCTCACTCTCTCTCTCTCTCATTCACTCGATCTCTATCTCGGTCTCTCTGTCTCCCGTGCATTCTCTCTCTATCTCGCTCTCTCTGTCTCCCGTTCACACTCTCTCTATCTCGCTCTCTCTGTCTCTCGTTCACTCTCTCTCTATCTTGCTCTCTCTGTCTCTCGTTCACTGTCTCTCTATCTCGCTCTCTCTGTCTCCCGTTCACTCTCTCTCTATCTCGCTCTCTGTCTACTGTTCTCTCTCTCTCTATCTCTCTCTCTGTCTCCCGTTCACTCTCTCTCTATCTCGCTCTCTCTGTCTCTCTTTCACTCTCTCTATCTCTCTCTCTCTGTCTCCCGTTCAAACTCTCTCTATCTCGGTCTCTCTGTCTCTCGTTCACTCTCTCACTATCTCGCTCTCTCTGTCTCTCGTTCACTCTCTCTCTATCTCGCTCTCTCTGTCTCTCGTTCAATCACTCTCTATGTCGCTCTCTCTCTCTATCGTTCACTCTCTATCTCGCTCTCACTGTCGCTCGTTCACTCTCTCTTTATCTCACTCTCTCTGTCTCTCTTTCACTCTCTCTCTATCTCAATCTCTCTGTCTCTCATTCAGTCTCTATCCATCTCGCTCTTTCTGTCTCTCATTCACTCTCTCTGTATCTCGCTCTCTGTCTCCCGTTCACTCTCTCTCTGTGTCGCTCTCACTGTCTCAATCACTCTCTCTCTCTCTCACTCTCTCTGTCTCTCGTTCACTCTCTATCTCTCTCTCTCTCTCTCTCATTCACTCGATCTCTATCTCGGTCTCTATGTCTCCCGTGCATTCTCTCTCTATCTCGCTCTCTCTGTCTCCCGTTCATACTCTCTCTATCTCGCTCTCTCTGTCTCTCGTTCACTCTCTCTCTCTCTTTTGCTCTCTCTGTCTCTCGTTCACTGTCTCTCTATCTCGCTATCTCTGAATCTCGTTCACTCTCTCACTATCACAATCTCTCTGTCTCCCGTTCACTCTCTCTCTATTTTGCTCTCTCTGTCTCTCGTTCACTCTCTCTCTATCTCGCCCGCTCTGTCTCTCGTTCACTCTCTCTCTATCTCGCTCTCTCTGTCTCTCGTTCACTCTCTCTCTATCTCGCTTTGTCTGTATTTCATTCACTCGATCCCTCTCTCGAACTCTCTGTCTCTCTATCACTCACTCTCTATCTCACTCTCTCTCTCTCTCATTCACTCGATCTCTATCTCGCTCTCTCTGTCTCCCGTGCATTCTCTCTCTATCTCGCTCTCTCTGTCTCCCGTTCACACTCTCTCTATCTCGCTCTCTCTTTCTCTCGTTCACTCTCTCTCTATCTTGCTCTCTTTGTCTCTCGTTCACTGTCTCTCTATCTCGCTCTCTCTGTCTCCCGTTCACTCTCTCTCTATCTCGCTCTCTGTCTACTGTTCTCTCTCTCTCTATCTCTCTCTCTGTCTCCCGTTCACTCTCTCTCTATCTCGCTCTCTCTGTCTCTCTTTCACTCTCTCTATCTCGCTCTCTCTGTCTCTCGTTCACTCTGTCTCTATCTCGCTCTCTCTGTCTCTCGTTCACTCTCTCTCTATTTCACTCTCTCTGTCTCTCGTTCACTCTCTCTCTATCTCGCTCTCTCTCTCTATCGTTCACTCTCTATCTCGCTCTCACTGTCTCTCGTTCACTCTCTCTTTATCTCACTCTCTCTGTCTCTCATTCACTCTCTCTCTATCTCAATCTCTCTTTCTCTCATTCGCTCTCTCTCTATCTCGCTCTCTCTGTCTCCCGTTCACACTCTCTCTATCTCGCTCTCTCTGTCTCTCGTTCACTCTCTCACTATCTCGCTCTCTCTGTCTCTCGTTCACTCTCTCTCTATCTCGCTCTCTCTGTCTCTTGTTCACTCTCTCTCTATCTCGCTCTCTCTGTCTCCCGTTCACTCTCTTTTCTCGCTCTCTCTGTCTGTCTTTCTCTCTCTCTCTATCTCGCTCTCTCTGTCTCTCGTTCACTCTCTCTCTATCTCGCTCTCTCTGTCTCTCGTTCACTCTCTCTATCTTGCTCTCTCTGTCTCCCGTTCACTCTCTCTCTATCTCGCTCTCTCTGTCTCCCGTTCACTCTCTCTCTATCTCGCTCTCTCTGTCTCCCGTTCACTCTCTCTCTATCTCGCTCTCTCTGTCTCTCGTTCACTCACTTCTATCTCGCTCTCTCTGTCTCTCGTTCACTCTCTCTCTATCTCACACGCTCTGTCTCTCGTTCACTCTCTCTCTATCTCGCTCTCTCTGTCTCTCGTTCACTCTATCTCTATCTCGCTTTGTCTGTATCTCATTCACTCGATCCCTCTCTCGCTCTCTATGTCTCTCTTTCACTCACACTCTATCTCACTCTCTCTCTCTCTCATTCCCTCGATCTCTATCTCGCTCTCTCTGTCTCCCGTGCATTCTCCCTCTATCTCGCGCTCTCTGTCTCCCGTTCACCCTCTCTCTATCTCGCTCTCTCTGTCTCTCGTTCAGTCTCTCCCTATCTCGCTCTCTCTGTCTATAGTTCACTCTCTCTATCTCGCTCTCTCTGTCTCTCGTTCACTCTCTCTCTATCTCGCTCTCTCTGTCTCTCGTTCACTCTCTCTCTATCTTGCTCTCTCTGTCTCTCGTTCACTCTCTCTCTATCTCGCTATCTCTGTCTCCCCTTCACTCTCTCTCAATCTCGCTCTCTCTGTCTCCCGTTCACTCTCTCTCTATCTCGCTCTCTGTCTCCTGTTCTCTCTCTCTCTATCTCTCTCTCTGTCTCCCGTTAAGTCTCTCTCTATCTCGCCCTCTCTGTCTCCCGTTCACTCGCTCTCTATCTCGCTCTCTCTGTCTCCCGTTCACTCTCTCTCTATCTCGCCCGCTCTGTCTCTCGTTCACTCTCTCTCTATCTCGCTCTCTCTGTCTCTCGTTCACTCTCTCTCTATCTCGCTTTGTCTGTATCTTATTCACTCGATCCCTCTCTCACTCTCTTCTTCTCTCTATCACTCACTCTCTATCTCACTCTCTCTCTCTCTCATTCACTCGCTCTCTATCTCGCTCTCTCTGTCTCCCGTGCATTCTCTCTCTATCTCGCTCTCTCTGTCTCCCGTTCACACTCTCTCTATCTCGCTCTCTCTGTCTCTCGTTCACTCTCTCTCTATCTTGCTCTCTCTGTCTCTCGTTCACTGTCTCTCCATCTTGCTCTCTCTGTCTCTCGTTCATTCTCTCTCTATCTCGCACTCTCTCTCTCTCATCAGTCTCTATCTATCTCGCTCTTTCTGTCTCTCATTCACTCTCTCTCTATCTCGCTCTCTCTGTCTATAGTTCACTCTCTCACCATCTCGCGCTCTCTATCGCTCGTTCAGTCTCTCCCTATCTCGCTCTCTCTGTCTATAGTTCACTCTCTCTCTATCTCGTTCTCTCTGTCTCACAATCAATCTCTCTCTATCTCGCTCTCTGTCTCTCGTTCACTCTCTATCTCGCTCTCTCTGTCTCTCGTTCACTCTCTCTCTATCTCGCTCTCTCTGTCTCTCGTTCACTCTCTCTCTATTTCGCTCTCTCTGTCTCTCGTTCACTCACTCTCTATGTCGCTCTCTCTCTCTATCGTTCACTCTCTATCTCGCTCTCACTCTCTCTCGTTCACTCTCTTTTTCTCACTCTCTCTGTGGCTCATTCACTCTCTCTCTATCTCAATCTCTCTGTCTCTCATTCGGTCTCTCTCTATCTCGCTCTCTCTGTCTCCCGTTCACACTCTCTCTATCTCGCTCTCTCTGTCTCTCGTTCACTCTCTCTCTATCTCACTCTCTCTGTCTCTCGTTCACTCTCTCTCTATCTCGCTATCTCTGTCTCTCGTTCATTCTCTCTCTATCTCGCACTCTCTCTCTCTCATTCAGTCTCTATCTATCTCGCTCTTTCTGTCTCTCATTCACTCTCTCTCTATCTCGCTCTCTGTCTCCCTTTCACTCTCTCTCTGTGTCGCTCTCACTGTCTCATTCACTCTCTCTATCTCTCACTCTCTCTGTCTCTCGTTCACTCTCTATCTCTCTCTCTCTTTCTCTCATTCACTCTCTCTCTATCTCGCTCTCTCTGTCTCTCATTCACTCTCTCTCTATCTCACTCTCTCTGTATCTCATTCACTCTCTCTCTATCTCGCTCTCTCTTCTCTCTTATTCACTCTCTCTCTATCTCGCTCTCTCTGTGTCTCGTTCATTCCCTCTACCTCGCTCTCCCTATCTCTCGTTCACTCTCTCTCTATCTCACTCTCTCTGTATCTCATTCACTCTCTCTCTATCTCGCTCACTCTGTCTCTTATTCACTCTCTCTATCTCGCTCACTCTGTGTCTCGTTCATTCCCTCTACCTCGCTCTCCCTATCTCTCTTTCACTCTCTCTCTATCTCACTCTGTCTGTATCTCATTCACTCTCTCTGTATCTCGCTCTCTCTGTCTCTCGTTCACTCTCTCTCTATCTCGCTCTCTCTGTCTCTCGTTCAATCTCTCTCTATCTCGCTCTCATTCTCTCTCACTCTATCTCGCGCTCTCTGACTCTCGTTCACTCTCTCTCAATCTTACTCTCTCTGTCTCTCGTTCACTCTCACTCTCACTCGCCCTCTCTGTCTCCCGTTCACTCTCTCAATCTCGCTCTCTCTGTCTCTCATTCACTCGCTCTCTATCTCGCTCTCTCTGCCTCAAGTTCATTCTCTCTCTCTCTCGCTCTCTCTGTCTCTCATTCACTCTCTCTCTATTTCCCTCTCTCAGTCTCCCGTTCACTCTGTCTCTATCTCGCTCTCTCTGTCTCTCGTTCACTCTCTCACTATCTCGCTCTCTCTGTCTCCCGTTCACACTCTCTCTATCTCGCTCTCTCTGTCTCTCGTTCACTCTCTCTCTATCTTGCTCTCTCTGTCTCTCGTTCACTGTCTCTCTATCTCGCTCTCTCTGTCTCCCTTTCACTCTCTCTCTATCTCGCTCTCTGTCTACTGTTCTCTCTCTCTCTATCTCTCTCTCTGTCTCCCGTTCACTCTCTCTCTATCTCGCTCTCTCTGTCTCTCTTTCACTCTCTCTATCTCGCTCTCTCTGTCTCTCGTTCACTCTCTCTCTATCTCGCTCTCTCTGTCTCTCGTTTGCTCTCTCTCTATTTCGCTCTCTCTGTCTCTCGTTCACTCTCTCTCTATGTCGCTCTCTCTCTCTATCGTTCACTCTCTATCTCGCTCTCACTGTCTCTCGTTCACTCTCTCTTTATCTCACTCTCTGTCTCTCATTCACTCTCTCTCTATCTCAATCTCTCTTTCTCTCATTCGCTCTCTCTCTATCTCGCTCTCTCTGTCTCCCGTTCACACTCTTTCTATCTCGCTCTCTCTGTCTCTCGTTCACTCTCTCACTATCTCGCTCTCTCTGTCTCTCGTTCACTCTCTCTATCTCGCTCTCTCTGTCTCTCGTTCAATCACTCTCTATGTCGCTCTCTCTCTCTATCATTCACTCTCTATCTCGCTCTCACTGTCTCTCGTTCACTCTCTCTTTATCTCACTCTCTCTGTCTCTCATTCACTCTCTCACTATTTCGCTCTCTCTGACTCTCGTTCAATCTCTCTCTCTAACTCGCTCTCTCATTCACTATCTCTCTATCTCGCTCTCTCTGTCTCTCGTTCACTCTCTCTCTATCTCGCTCTTTCTGTCTCTTGTTCACTCTCTCTCTATCTCGCTCTCTCTGTCTCCCGTTCACTCTCTCTTCTCGCTCTCTCTGTCTGTCTTTCTCTCTCTCTCTATCCCGCTCTCTCTGTCTCTCGTTCACTCTCTCTATCTTGCTCTCTCTGTCTCCCGTTCACTGTCTCTCTATCTCGCTCTCTCTGTCTCTCGTTCACTCTCTCTATCTTGCTCTCTCTGTCTCCCGTTCACTCTCTCTCTATCTCGCTCTCTCTGTCTCCCGTTCACTCTCTCTCTATCTCCCTTTCACTCTCTCTCTATCTCGCTCTCTCTGTCTCTCGTTCACTCTCTCTCTATCTCGCTCTCTCTGTCTCTCGTTCACTCTCTCTCTATTTCGCTCTCTCTGTCTCCCGTTCACTCTCTCTCTATTTCGCTCTCTCTGTCTCTCGTTCACTCTCTCTCTATCTCGCCCGCTCTGTCTCTCGTTCACTCTCTCTCTATCTCGCTCTCTCTGTCTCTCGTTCACTCTCTCTCTATCTCGCTCTGTCTGTATCTCATTCACTCGATCCCTCTCTCGCTCTCTCTGTCTCTCTATCACTCTCTCTCTATCTCACTCTCTCTCTCTCTCATTCACTCGATCTCTATCTCGCTCTCTCTGTCTCCCGTGCATTCTCTCTCTATCTCTCTCTCTCTGTCTCCCGTTCACACTCTCTCTATCTCGCTCTCTCTGTCTCTCGTTCACTCTCTCTCGGTCTTGCTCTCTCTGTCTCTTGTTCACTCTCTCTCTATCTCGCTCTCTCTGTCTCCCGTTCACTCTCTCTCTATCTCGCTCTATCTATCTCTCGTTCACTCTCACACTATCACACTCTCTCTGTCTCCCGTTCACTCTCTCTCTATTTCGCTCTCTCTGTCTCTCGTTCACTCTCTCTCTATCTCGCACTCTCTGTGTTTCGTTCACTCTCTCACTATCTCACTCTCTCTGTCTCTCGTTCACTCTCTCTCTATCTCGCTTTGTCTGTATCTCATTCACTCGATCCCTCTCTCGCTCTCTATGTCTCTCTTTCACTCACACTCTATCTCACTCTCTCTCTCATTCCCTCGATCTCTATCTCGCTCTCTCTGTCTCCCGTGCATTCTCCCTCTATCTCGCGCTCTCTGTCTCCCGTTCACCCTCTCTCTATCTCGCTCTCTCTGTCTCTCGTTCAGTCTCTCCCTATCTCGCTCTCTCTGTCTATAGTTCACTCTCTCTATCTCGCTCTCTCTGTCTCTCGTTCACTCTCTCTCTATCTCGCTCTCTCTGTCTCTCGTTCATTCTCTCTCTATCTTGCTCTCTCTGTCTCTCGTTCACTGTCTCTCTATCTCGCTATCTCTGTCTCCCCTTCACTCTCTCTCTATCTCGCTCTCTCTGTCTCCCGTTCACTCTCTCTCTATCTCGCTCTCTGTCTACTGTTCTCTCTCTCTCTATCTCTCTCTCTGTCTCCCGTTAAGTCTCTCTCTATCTCGCCCTCTCTGTCTCCCGTTCACTCGCTCTCTATCTCGCTCTCTCTGTCTCCCGTTCACTCTCTCTCTATCTCGCCCGCTCTGTCTCTCGTTCACTCTCTCTCTATCTCGCTCTCTCTGTCTCTCGTTCACTCTCTCTCTATCTCGCTTTGTCTGTATCTCATTCACTCGATCCCTCTCTCGCTCTCTTCTTCTCTCTATCACTCACTCTCTATCTCACTCTCTCTCTCTCTCATTCACTCGATCTCTATCTCGCTCTCTCTGTCTCCCGTGCATTCTCTCTCTATCTTGCTCTCTCTGTCTCCCGTTCACACTCTCTCTATCTCGCTCTCTCTGTCTCTCGTTCACTCTCTCTCTATCTTGCTCTCTCTGTCTCTCGTTCACTGTCTCTCCATCTTGCTCTCTCTGTCTCTCGTTCATTCTCTCTCTATCTCGCACTCTCTCTCTCTCATCAGTCTCTATCTATCTCGCTCTTTCTGTCTCTCATTCACTCTCTCTCTATCTCGCTCTCTCTGTCTCCCGTTCACTCTCTCTCTATCTCGCTCTCTGTCTACTGTTCTCTCTCTCTCTATCTCTCTCTCTGTCTCCCGTTAAGTCTCTCTCTATCTCGCCCTCTCTGTCTCCCGTTCACTCGCTCTCTATCTCGCTCTCTCTGTCTCCCGTTCACTCTCTCTCTAGCTCGCTCTCTCTGTCTCTCGTTCACTCTCTCTATATCTCGCTCTCTCTGTCTCTCATTCACTCTCTCTCTACCTCCCTCACTCTGTCTCCCATTCACTCTCTCTCTATCTCGCTCTCTCTGTCTCTCTTTCACTCTCTCTATCTCGCTCTCTCTGTCTCTCGTTCACTCTCTCTCTATCTCGCTCTCTCTGTCTCTCGTTCGCTCTCTCTCTATTTCGCTCTCTCTGTCTCTCGTTCAATCTCTCTCTATGTCGCTCTCTCTCTCTATCGTTCACTCTCTATCTCGCTCTCACTGTCTCTCGTTCACTCTCTCTTTATCTCACTCTCTCTGTCTCTCATTCACTCTCTCTCTATCTCAATCTCTCTTTCTCTCATTCGCTCTCTCTCTATCTCGCTCTCTCTGTCTCCCGTTCACACTCTCTCTATCTCGCTCTCTCTGCCTCTCGTTCACTCTCTCACTATCTCGCTCTCTCTGACTCTCGTTCAATCTCTCTCTCTAACTCGCTCTCTCATTCACTATCTCTCTATCTCGCTCTGTCTCTCGTTCACTCTCTCTCTATCTTGCTCTTTCTGTCTCTTGTTCACTCTCTCTCTATCTCGCTCTCTCTGTCTCCCGTTCACTCTCTCTATCTTGCTCTCTCTGTCTCCCGTTCACTCTCTCTCTATCTCGCTCTCTCTGTCTCTCTTTCACTCTCTCTATCTTGCTCTCTCTGTCTCCCGTTCACTCTCTCTCTATCTCGCTCTCTCTGTCTCTCGTTCACTCTCTCTCTATTTCGCTCTCTCTGTCTCTCGTTCACTCTCTCTCTATGTCGCTCTCTCTCTCTATCGTTCACTATCTCGCTCTCAGTGTCTCTCGTTCACTCTCTCTTTATCTCACTCTCTCTGTCTCTCATTCACTCTCTCTCTATCTCAATCTCTCTTTCTCTCATTCGCTCTCTCTCTATCTCGCTCTCTCTGTCTCCCGTTCACACTCTCTCTATCTCGCTCTCTCTGTCTCTCGTTCAAGCTCTCACTATCTCGCTCTCTCTGTCTCTCGTTCACTCTCTCTCTATCTCGCTCTCTCTGTCTCTCGTTCAATCACTCTCTATGTCGCTCTCTCTCTCTATCGTTCACTCTCTATCTCGCTCTCACTGTCTCTCGTTCACTCTCTCTTTATCTCACTCTCTCTGTCTCTCATTCACTCTCTCTCTATCTCAATCTCTCTGTCTCTCATTCGCTCTCTCTCTATCTCGCTCTCTCTTCTCCCGTTCACACTCTCTCTATCTCGCTCTCTCTGTCTCTCGTTCACTCTCTCTCTATCTCGCTCTCTCTGTCTCTCGTTCACTGTCTCTCTATCTCGTTATCTCTGTCTCCCCTTCACTCTCTCTCCATCTCGCTCTCTCTGTCTCTCGTTCATTCTCTCTCTATCTCGCACTCTCTCTCTCTCATTCAGTCTCTATCTATCTCACTCTTTCTGTCTCTCATTCACTCTCTCTCTATCTCGCTCTCTGTCTCCCGTTCACTCTGTCTCTGTGTCGCTCTCACTGTCTCATTCACTCTCTCTCTCTCTCACTCTCTCTGTCTCTCGTTCACTATCTATCTCTCAATCTCTCTCTCTCATTCACTCGATCTCTATCTCGGTCTCTATGTCTCCCGTGCATTCTCTCTCTATCTCGCTCTCTCTGTCTCCCGTTCACACTCTCTCTATCTCGCTCTCTCTGTCTCTCGTTCACTCCCTCTCTCTCTTTTGCTCTCTCTGTCTCTCGTTCACTGTCTCTCTATCTCGCTATCTCTGTCTGTCGTTCACTCTCTCACTATCACAATCTCTCTGTCTCCCGTTCACTCTCTCTCTATTTCGCTCTCTCTGTCTCTCGTTCACTCTCTCTCTATCTCGCCCGCTCTGTCTCTCGTTCACTCTCTCTCTATCTCGCTCTCTCTGTCTCTCGTTCACTCTCTCTCTATCTCGCTTTGTCTGTATCTCATTCACTCGATCCCTCTCTCGAACTCTCTGTCTCTCTATCACTCACTCTCTATCTCACTCTCTCTCTCTCTCATTCACTCGATCTCTATCTCGCTCTCTCTGTCTCCCGTGCATTCTCTCTCCATCTCGCTCTCTCTGTCTCCCGTTCACACTCTCTCTATCTCGCTCTCTCTGTCTCTCGTTCACTCTCTCTCTATCTCGCTCTCTCTGTCTCTCGTTCACTCTCTCTCTATTTCGCTCTCTCTGTCTCTCGTTCACTCACTCTCTATGTCGCTCTCTCTCTCTATCGTTCACTCTCTATCTCGCTCTCACTCTCTCTCGTTCACTCTCTCTTTTTCTCACTCTCTCTGTCTCTCATTCACTCTCTCTCTATCTCAATCTCTCTGTCTCTCATTCGCTCTCTCTCCATCTCGCTCTCTCTGTCTCCCGTTCACACTCTCTCTATCTCGCTCTCTCTGTCTCTCGTTCACTCTCTCTCTATCTCGCTCTCTCTGTCTCTCGTTCACTCTCTCTCTATTTCGCTCTCTCTGTCTCTCGTTCACTCACTCTCTATGTCGCTCTCTCTCTCTATCGTTCACTCTCTATCTCGCTCTCACTCTCTCTCGTTCACTCTCTCTTTTTCTCACTCTCTCTGTCTCTCATTCACTCTCTCTCTATCTCAATCTCTCTGTCTCTCATTCGCTCTCTCTCTATCTCGCTCTCTCTGTCTCCCGTTCACACTCTCTCTATCTCGCTCTCTCTGTCTCTCGTTCACTCTCTCTCTATCTCGCTCTCTCTGTCTCTCGTTCACTGTCTCTCTATCTCGCTATCTCTGTCTCCCCTTCACTCTCTTTCCATCTCGCTCTTTCTGTCTCTCATTCACTCTCTCTCTATCTCGCTCTCTGTCTCCCTTTCACTCTCTCTCTGTGTCACTCTCACTGTCTCATTCACTCTCTCTCTCACTCTCTCTGTCTCTCGTTCACTCTCTCTCTATCTCACTCTCTCTGTACCTCATTCACTCTCTCTCTATCTCGCTCTCTCTGTCTCTTATTCACTCTCTCTCTATCTCGCTCTCTCTGTGTCTCGTTCATTCCCTCTACCTCGCTCTCCCTATCTCTCGTTCACTCTCTCTCTATCTCACTCTCTCTGTATCTCATTCACTCTCTCTCTATCTCGCTCACTCTGTCTCTTATTCACACTCTCTCTATCTCGCTCACTCTGTGTCTCGTTCATTCCCTCTACCTCGCTCTCTTTATCTCTCTTTCACTCTCTCTCTATCTCACTCTGTCTGTATCTCATTCACTCTCTCTGTATCTCGCTCTCTCTGTCTCTCGTTCATTCTCTCTCTATCTCGCACTCTCTCTCTCTCATTCAGTCTCTATCTATCTCGCTCTTTCTGTCTCTCATTCACTCTCCCTCTATCTCGCTCTCTGTCTCCCTTTCACTCTCTCTCTGTGTCACTCTCACTGTCTCATTCACTCTCTCTCTCTCTCACTCTCTCTGTCTCTCGTTCACTCTCTATCTCGCTCTCTCTTTCTCTCATTCACTCTCTCTCTATCTCGCTCTCTCTGTCTCTCGTTCACTCTCTCTCTATCTCACTCTCTCTGTACCTCATTCACTCTCTCTCTATCTCGCTCTCTCTGTCTCTTATTCACTCTCTCTCTATCTCGCTCTCTCTGTGTCTCGTTCATTCCCTCTACCTCGCTCTCCCTATCTCTCGTTCACTCTCTCTCTATCTCACTCTCTCTGTATCTCATTCACTCTCTCTCTATCTCGCTCACTCTGTCTCTTATTCACACTCTCTCTATCTCGCTCACTCTGTGTCTCGTTCATTCCCTCTACCTCGCTCTCTTTATCTCTCTTTCACTCTCTCTCTATCTCACTCTGTCTGTATCTCATTCACTCTCTCTGTATCTCGCTCTCTCTGTCTCTCGTTCACTCTCTCTCTATCTCGCTCTCTCTCTCTCTCGTTCAATCTCTCTCTATCTCGCTCTCATTCTCTCTCACTGTATCTCGCGCTCTCTGACTCTCGTTCACTCTCTCTCAATCTTACTCTCTCTGTCTCTCGTTCACTCTCACTCTCACTCGCCCTCTCTGTCTCCCGTTTACTCTCTCAATCTCGCTCTCTCTGTCTCTCATTCACTCGCTCTCTATCTCGCTCTCTCTGTCTCAAGTTCATTCTCTCTCTCTCTCGCTCTCTCTGTCTCTCATTCACTCTCTCTCTATCTCCCTCTCTCATTCTCCCGTTCACTCTCTCTCTATCTCGCTCTCTCTGTCTCTCGTTCACTCTCTCCCTATCTCACTCTCTCTGTCTCCCGTTCACTCTCTCTCTATTTCGCTCTCTCTGTCTCTCGTTCAGTCTCTCTCTATCTCGCTCTGTCTGTATCTCATTCAGTCGATCCCTCTCTCGCTCTCTCTGTCTGTCATTCACTCTCTCTCTATCTCGATCTCTCTGTCTCTCGTTCACTCTCTCTCTATCTCGCTCTCTCTGTCTCTCGTTCACTCTATCTTGCTCTCTCTGTCTCTCGTTCACTCTCTCTCTATCTCGCTCTCTCTGTCTCCCGTTCACTCACTCTCTATCTCGCTCTATCTGTCTCTCGTTCACTCTCTCTCTATCTCGCTCTCTCTGTCTCTCGTTCACTATCTCTCTATCTCGCTCGCTCTGTCTCTCGTTCACTCTCTCTCTATCTCGCTCTCTCTGTCTCTCGTTCACTCTCTCTCTATCTTTCTCTCTCTGTCTATAGTTCACTCTCTCACTATCCCGCGCTCTCTGTCTCTCTTTCAGTCTCTCTTTATCTCGCTCTCTCTGTCTATAGTTCACTCTCTCTCTATCTCGCTCTCTCTGTCTCACAATCAATCTCTCTCTGTCTCGCTCTCTCTGTCTCTCTTTCACTCTCTCTATCTCGCTCTCTCTGTCTCTCGTTCAATCTCTCTTTATCTCACTCTCTCTGTCTCTCATTCACTCTCTCTCTATCTCGCTCTCTCTGTCTCTCGTTCACTCTCTCTCTATCTCTCTCTCTCTCTCTCTCATTCACTCGATCTCTATCTCGGTCTCTCTGTCTCCCGTGCATTCTCTCTCTATCTCGCTCTCTCTGTCTCCCGTTCACACTCTCTCTATCTCGCTCTCTCTGTCTCTCGTTCACTCTCTCTCTATCTTGCTCTCTCTGTCTCTCGTTCACTGTCTCTCTATCTCGCTATCTCTGTCTCCCCTTCACTCTCTCTCTATCTCGCTCTCTCTGTCTCCCATTCACTCTCTCTCTTTCTCGCTCTATCTGTCTCTCGTCCACTCTCTCTCTATCTCGCTCTATCCGTCTCTCGTTCACTCTCTCTATCTCGCTCTTTCTGTCTCTCATTCACTGTCTCTCTATCTCGCTCGCTCTGTCTCTCGTTCACTCTCTCTCTATTTCCCTCTCTCAGTCTCCCGTTCACTCTGTCTCTATCTCGCTCTCTCTGTCTCTCGTTCACTCTCTCACTATCTCGCTCTCTCTGTCTCCCGTTCACACTCTCTCTATCTCGCTCTCTCTGTCTCTCGTTCACTCTCTCTCTATCTTGCTCTCTCTGTCTCTCGTTCACTGTCTCTCTATCTCGCTCTCTCTGTCTCCCTTTCACTCTCTCTCTATCTCGCTCTCTGTCTACTGTTCTCTCTCTCTCTATCTCTCTCTGTCTCCCGTTCACTCTCTCTCTATCTCGCTCTCTCTGTCTCTCTTTCACTCTCTCTATCTCGCTCTCTCTGTCTCTCGTTCACTCTCTCTCTATCTCGCTCTCTCTGTCTCTCGTTTGCTCTCTCTCTATTTCGCTCTCTCTGTCTCTCGTTCACTCTCTCTCTATGTCGCTCTCTCTCTCTATCGTTCACTCTCTATCTCGCTCTCACTGTCTCTCGTTCACTCTCTCTTTATCTCACTCTCTGTCTCTCATTCACTCTCTCTCTATCTCAATCTCTCTTTCTCTCATTCGCTCTCTCTCTATCTCGCTCTCTCTGTCTCCCGTTCACACTCTTTCTATCTCGCTCTCTCTGTCTCTCGTTCACTCTCTCACTATCTCGCTCTCTCTGTCTCTCGTTCACTCTCTCTATCTCGCTCTCTCTGTCTCTCGTTCAATCACTCTCTATGTCGCTCTCTCTCTCTATCATTCACTCTCTATCTCGCTCTCACTGTCTCTCGTTCACTCTCTCTTTATCTCACTCTCTCTGTCTCTCATTCACTCTCTCACTATTTCGCTCTCTCTGACTCTCGTTCAATCTCTCTCTCTAACTCGCTCTCTCATTCACTATCTCTCTATCTCGCTCTCTCTGTCTCTCGTTCACTCTCTCTCTATCTCGCTCTTTCTGTCTCTTGTTCACTCTCTCTCTATCTCGCTCTCTCTGTCTCCCGTTCACTCTCTCTTCTCGCTCTCTCTGTCTGTCTTTCTCTCTCTCTCTATCCCGCTCTCTCTGTCTCTCGTTCACTCTCTCTATCTTGCTCTCTCTGTCTCCCGTTCACTGTCTCTCTATCTCGCTCTCTCTGTCTCTCGTTCACTCTCTCTATCTTGCTCTCTCTGTCTCCCGTTCACTCTCTCTCTATCTCGCTCTCTCTGTCTCCCGTTCACTCTCTCTCTATCTCCCTTTCACTCTCTCTCTATCTCGCTCTCTCTGTCTCTCGTTCACTCTCTCTCTATCTCGCTCTCTCTGTCTCTCGTTCACTCTCTCTCTATTTCGCTCTCTCTGTCTCCCGTTCACTCTCTCTCTATTTCGCTCTCTCTGTCTCTCGTTCACTCTCTCTCTATCTCGCCCGCTCTGTCTCTCGTTCACTCTCTCTCTATCTCGCTCTCTCTGTCTCTCGTTCACTCTCTCTCTATCTCGCTCTGTCTGTATCTCATTCACTCGATCCCTCTCTCGCTCTCTCTGTCTCTCTATCACTCTCTCTCTATCTCACTCTCTCTCTCTCTCATTCACTCGATCTCTATCTCGCTCTCTCTGTCTCCCGTGCATTCTCTCTCTATCTCTCTCTCTCTGTCTCCCGTTCACACTCTCTCTATCTCGCTCTCTCTGTCTCTCGTTCACTCTCTCTCGGTCTTGCTCTCTCTGTCTCTTGTTCACTCTCTCTCTATCTCGCTCTCTCTGTCTCCCGTTCACTCTCTCTCTATCTCGCTCTATCTATCTCTCGTTCACTCTCACACTATCACACTCTCTCTGTCTCCCGTTCACTCTCTCTCTATTTCGCTCTCTCTGTCTCTCGTTCACTCTCTCTCTATCTCGCACTCTCTGTGTTTCGTTCACTCTCTCACTATCTCACTCTCTCTGTCTCTCGTTCACTCTCTCTCTATCTCGCTTTGTCTGTATCTCATTCACTCGATCCCTCTCTCGCTCTCTATGTCTCTCTTTCACTCACACTCTATCTCACTCTCTCTCTCATTCCCTCGATCTCTATCTCGCTCTCTCTGTCTCCCGTGCATTCTCCCTCTATCTCGCGCTCTCTGTCTCCCGTTCACCCTCTCTCTATCTCGCTCTCTCTGTCTCTCGTTCAGTCTCTCCCTATCTCGCTCTCTCTGTCTATAGTTCACTCTCTCTATCTCGCTCTCTCTGTCTCTCGTTCACTCTCTCTCTATCTCGCTCTCTCTGTCTCTCGTTCATTCTCTCTCTATCTTGCTCTCTCTGTCTCTCGTTCACTGTCTCTCTATCTCGCTATCTCTGTCTCCCCTTCACTCTCTCTCTATCTCGCTCTCTCTGTCTCCCGTTCACTCTCTCTCTATCTCGCTCTCTGTCTACTGTTCTCTCTCTCTCTATCTCTCTCTCTGTCTCCCGTTAAGTCTCTCTCTATCTCGCCCTCTCTGTCTCCCGTTCACTCGCTCTCTATCTCGCTCTCTCTGTCTCCCGTTCACTCTCTCTCTATCTCGCCCGCTCTGTCTCTCGTTCACTCTCTCTCTATCTCGCTCTCTCTGTCTCTCGTTCACTCTCTCTCTATCTCGCTTTGTCTGTATCTCATTCACTCGATCCCTCTCTCGCTCTCTTCTTCTCTCTATCACTCACTCTCTATCTCACTCTCTCTCTCTCTCATTCACTCGATCTCTATCTCGCTCTCTCTGTCTCCCGTGCATTCTCTCTCTATCTTGCTCTCTCTGTCTCCCGTTCACACTCTCTCTATCTCGCTCTCTCTGTCTCTCGTTCACTCTCTCTCTATCTTGCTCTCTCTGTCTCTCGTTCACTGTCTCTCCATCTTGCTCTCTCTGTCTCTCGTTCATTCTCTCTCTATCTCGCACTCTCTCTCTCTCATCAGTCTCTATCTATCTCGCTCTTTCTGTCTCTCATTCACTCTCTCTCTATCTCGCTCTCTCTGTCTCCCGTTCACTCTCTCTCTATCTCGCTCTCTGTCTACTGTTCTCTCTCTCTCTATCTCTCTCTCTGTCTCCCGTTAAGTCTCTCTCTATCTCGCCCTCTCTGTCTCCCGTTCACTCGCTCTCTATCTCGCTCTCTCTGTCTCCCGTTCACTCTCTCTCTAGCTCGCTCTCTCTGTCTCTCGTTCACTCTCTCTATATCTCGCTCTCTCTGTCTCTCATTCACTCTCTCTCTACCTCCCTCACTCTGTCTCCCATTCACTCTCTCTCTATCTCGCTCTCTCTGTCTCTCTTTCACTCTCTCTATCTCGCTCTCTCTGTCTCTCGTTCACTCTCTCTCTATCTCGCTCTCTCTGTCTCTCGTTCGCTCTCTCTCTATTTCGCTCTCTCTGTCTCTCGTTCAATCTCTCTCTATGTCGCTCTCTCTCTCTATCGTTCACTCTCTATCTCGCTCTCACTGTCTCTCGTTCACTCTCTCTTTATCTCACTCTCTCTGTCTCTCATTCACTCTCTCTCTATCTCAATCTCTCTTTCTCTCATTCGCTCTCTCTCTATCTCGCTCTCTCTGTCTCCCGTTCACACTCTCTCTATCTCGCTCTCTCTGCCTCTCGTTCACTCTCTCACTATCTCGCTCTCTCTGACTCTCGTTCAATCTCTCTCTCTAACTCGCTCTCTCATTCACTATCTCTCTATCTCGCTCTGTCTCTCGTTCACTCTCTCTCTATCTTGCTCTTTCTGTCTCTTGTTCACTCTCTCTCTATCTCGCTCTCTCTGTCTCCCGTTCACTCTCTCTATCTTGCTCTCTCTGTCTCCCGTTCACTCTCTCTCTATCTCGCTCTCTCTGTCTCTCTTTCACTCTCTCTATCTTGCTCTCTCTGTCTCCCGTTCACTCTCTCTCTATCTCGCTCTCTCTGTCTCTCGTTCACTCTCTCTCTATTTCGCTCTCTCTGTCTCTCGTTCACTCTCTCTCTATGTCGCTCTCTCTCTCTATCGTTCACTCTCTATCTCGCTCTCAGTGTCTCTCGTTCACTCTCTCTTTATCTCACTCTCTCTGTCTCTCATTCACTCTCTCTCTATCTCAATCTCTCTTTCTCTCATTCGCTCTCTCTCTATCTCGCTCTCTCTGTCTCCCGTTCACACTCTCTCTATCTCGCTCTCTCTGTCTCTCGTTCAAGCTCTCACTATCTCGCTCTCTCTGTCTCTCGTTCACTCTCTCTCTATCTCGCTCTCTCTGTCTCTCGTTCAATCACTCTCTATGTCGCTCTCTCTCTCTATCGTTCACTCTCTATCTCGCTCTCACTGTCTCTCGTTCACTCTCTCTTTATCTCACTCTCTCTGTCTCTCATTCACTCTCTCTCTATCTCAATCTCTCTGTCTCTCATTCGCTCTCTCTCTATCTCGCTCTCTCTTCTCCCGTTCACACTCTCTCTATCTCGCTCTCTCTGTCTCTCGTTCACTCTCTCTCTATCTCGCTCTCTCTGTCTCTCGTTCACTGTCTCTCTATCTCGTTATCTCTGTCTCCCCTTCACTCTCTCTCCATCTCGCTCTCTCTGTCTCTCGTTCATTCTCTCTCTATCTCGCACTCTCTCTCTCTCATTCAGTCTCTATCTATCTCACTCTTTCTGTCTCTCATTCACTCTCTCTCTATCTCGCTCTCTGTCTCCCGTTCACTCTGTCTCTGTGTCGCTCTCACTGTCTCATTCACTCTCTCTCTCTCTCACTCTCTCTGTCTCTCGTTCACTATCTATCTCTCAATCTCTCTCTCTCATTCACTCGATCTCTATCTCGGTCTCTATGTCTCCCGTGCATTCTCTCTCTATCTCGCTCTCTCTGTCTCCCGTTCACACTCTCTCTATCTCGCTCTCTCTGTCTCTCGTTCACTCCCTCTCTCTCTTTTGCTCTCTCTGTCTCTCGTTCACTGTCTCTCTATCTCGCTATCTCTGTCTGTCGTTCACTCTCTCACTATCACAATCTCTCTGTCTCCCGTTCACTCTCTCTCTATTTCGCTCTCTCTGTCTCTCGTTCACTCTCTCTCTATCTCGCCCGCTCTGTCTCTCGTTCACTCTCTCTCTATCTCGCTCTCTCTGTCTCTCGTTCACTCTCTCTCTATCTCGCTTTGTCTGTATCTCATTCACTCGATCCCTCTCTCGAACTCTCTGTCTCTCTATCACTCACTCTCTATCTCACTCTCTCTCTCTCTCATTCACTCGATCTCTATCTCGCTCTCTCTGTCTCCCGTGCATTCTCTCTCCATCTCGCTCTCTCTGTCTCTCGTTCACTCTCTCTCTATCTCGCTCTCTCTGTCTCTCGTTCACTCTCTCTCTATTTCGCTCTCTCTGTCTCTCGTTCACTCACTCTCTATGTCGCTCTCTCTCTCTATCGTTCACTCTCTATCTCGCTCTCACTCTCTCTCGTTCACTCTCTCTTTTTCTCACTCTCTCTGTCTCTCATTCACTCTCTCTCTATCTCAATCTCTCTGTCTCTCATTCGCTCTCTCTCCATCTCGCTCTCTCTGTCTCCCGTTCACACTCTCTCTATCTCGCTCTCTCTGTCTCTCGTTCACTCTCTCTCTATCTCGCTCTCTCTGTCTCTCGTTCACTCTCTCTCTATTTCGCTCTCTCTGTCTCTCGTTCACTCACTCTCTATGTCGCTCTCTCTCTCTATCGTTCACTCTCTATCTCGCTCTCACTCTCTCTCGTTCACTCTCTCTTTTTCTCACTCTCTCTGTCTCTCATTCACTCTCTCTCTATCTCAATCTCTCTGTCTCTCATTCGCTCTCTCTCTATCTCGCTCTCTCTGTCTCCCGTTCACACTCTCTCTATCTCGCTCTCTCTGTCTCTCGTTCACTCTCTCTCTATCTCGCTCTCTCTGTCTCTCGTTCACTGTCTCTCTATCTCGCTATCTCTGTCTCCCCTTCACTCTCTTTCCATCTCGCTCTTTCTGTCTCTCATTCACTCTCTCTCTATCTCGCTCTCTGTCTCCCTTTCACTCTCTCTCTGTGTCACTCTCACTGTCTCATTCACTCTCTCTCTCACTCTCTCTGTCTCTCGTTCACTCTCTCTCTATCTCACTCTCTCTGTACCTCATTCACTCTCTCTCTATCTCGCTCTCTCTGTCTCTTATTCACTCTCTCTCTATCTCGCTCTCTCTGTGTCTCGTTCATTCCCTCTACCTCGCTCTCCCTATCTCTCGTTCACTCTCTCTCTATCTCACTCTCTCTGTATCTCATTCACTCTCTCTCTATCTCGCTCACTCTGTCTCTTATTCACACTCTCTCTATCTCGCTCACTCTGTGTCTCGTTCATTCCCTCTACCTCGCTCTCTTTATCTCTCTTTCACTCTCTCTCTATCTCACTCTGTCTGTATCTCATTCACTCTCTCTGTATCTCGCTCTCTCTGTCTCTCGTTCATTCTCTCTCTATCTCGCACTCTCTCTCTCTCATTCAGTCTCTATCTATCTCGCTCTTTCTGTCTCTCATTCACTCTCCCTCTATCTCGCTCTCTGTCTCCCTTTCACTCTCTCTCTGTGTCACTCTCACTGTCTCATTCACTCTCTCTCTCTCTCACTCTCTCTGTCTCTCGTTCACTCTCTATCTCGCTCTCTCTTTCTCTCATTCACTCTCTCTCTATCTCGCTCTCTCTGTCTCTCGTTCACTCTCTCTCTATCTCACTCTCTCTGTACCTCATTCACTCTCTCTCTATCTCGCTCTCTCTGTCTCTTATTCACTCTCTCTCTATCTCGCTCTCTCTGTGTCTCGTTCATTCCCTCTACCTCGCTCTCCCTATCTCTCGTTCACTCTCTCTCTATCTCACTCTCTCTGTATCTCATTCACTCTCTCTCTATCTCGCTCACTCTGTCTCTTATTCACACTCTCTCTATCTCGCTCACTCTGTGTCTCGTTCATTCCCTCTACCTCGCTCTCTTTATCTCTCTTTCACTCTCTCTCTATCTCACTCTGTCTGTATCTCATTCACTCTCTCTGTATCTCGCTCTCTCTGTCTCTCGTTCACTCTCTCTCTATCTCGCTCTCTCTCTCTCTCGTTCAATCTCTCTCTATCTCGCTCTCATTCTCTCTCACTGTATCTCGCGCTCTCTGACTCTCGTTCACTCTCTCTCAATCTTACTCTCTCTGTCTCTCGTTCACTCTCACTCTCACTCGCCCTCTCTGTCTCCCGTTTACTCTCTCAATCTCGCTCTCTCTGTCTCTCATTCACTCGCTCTCTATCTCGCTCTCTCTGTCTCAAGTTCATTCTCTCTCTCTCTCGCTCTCTCTGTCTCTCATTCACTCTCTCTCTATCTCCCTCTCTCATTCTCCCGTTCACTCTCTCTCTATCTCGCTCTCTCTGTCTCTCGTTCACTCTCTCCCTATCTCACTCTCTCTGTCTCCCGTTCACTCTCTCTCTATTTCGCTCTCTCTGTCTCTCGTTCAGTCTCTCTCTATCTCGCTCTGTCTGTATCTCATTCAGTCGATCCCTCTCTCGCTCTCTCTGTCTGTCATTCACTCTCTCTCTATCTCGATCTCTCTGTCTCTCGTTCACTCTCTCTCTATCTCGCTCTCTCTGTCTCTCGTTCACTCTATCTTGCTCTCTCTGTCTCTCGTTCACTCTCTCTCTATCTCGCTCTCTCTGTCTCCCGTTCACTCACTCTCTATCTCGCTCTATCTGTCTCTCGTTCACTCTCTCTCTATCTCGCTCTCTCTGTCTCTCGTTCACTATCTCTCTATCTCGCTCGCTCTGTCTCTCGTTCACTCTCTCTCTATCTCGCTCTCTCTGTCTCTCGTTCACTCTCTCTCTATCTTTCTCTCTCTGTCTATAGTTCACTCTCTCACTATCCCGCGCTCTCTGTCTCTCTTTCAGTCTCTCTTTATCTCGCTCTCTCTGTCTATAGTTCACTCTCTCTCTATCTCGCTCTCTCTGTCTCACAATCAATCTCTCTCTGTCTCGCTCTCTCTGTCTCTCTTTCACTCTCTCTATCTCGCTCTCTCTGTCTCTCGTTCAATCTCTCTTTATCTCACTCTCTCTGTCTCTCATTCACTCTCTCTCTATCTCGCTCTCTCTGTCTCTCGTTCACTCTCTCTCTATCTCTCTCTCTCTCTCTCTCATTCACTCGATCTCTATCTCGGTCTCTCTGTCTCCCGTGCATTCTCTCTCTATCTCGCTCTCTCTGTCTCACGTTCACACTCTCTCTATCTCGCTCTCTCTGTCTCTCGTTCACTCTCTCTCTATCTTGCTCTCTCTGTCTCTCGTTCACTGTCTCTCTATCTCGCTATCTCTGTCTCCCCTTCACTCTCTCTCTATCTCGCTCTCTCTGTCTCCCATTCACTCTCTCTCTTTCTCGCTCTATCTGTCTCTCGTCCACTCTCTCTCTATCTCGCTCTATCCGTCTCTCGTTCACTCTCTCTATCTCGCTCTTTCTGTCTCTCATTCACTGTCTCTCTATCTCGCTCGCTCTGTCTCTCGTTCACTCTCTCTCTATCTCGCTCTCTCTGTCTCTCGTTCACTCTCTCTCTATCTCGCTCTCTCTGTCTATAGTTCACTCTCTCACTATCTCGCGCTCTCTGTCGCTCGTTCAGTCTCTCCATTTCTCACTCTCTCTGTCTATAGTTCACTCTCTCTCTATCTCGTTCTGTCTGTCTCACAATCAATCTCTCTCTATCTCGCTCTCTGTCTCTCGTTCACTCTCTATCTCGCTCTCTCTGTCTCTCGTTCACTCTCTCTCTATCTCGCTCTCTCTGTCTCTCGTTCACTCTCTCTCTATTTCGCTCTCTCTGTCTCTCGTTCACTCACTCTCTATGTCGCTCTCTCTCTCTATCGTTCACTGTCTATCTCGCTCTCACTCTCTCTCGTTCACTCTCTCTTTTTCTCACTCTCTCTGTCTCTTATTCACTCTCTCTCTATCTCGCTCTCTCTGTGTCTCGTTCATTCCCTCTACCTCGCTCTCCCTATCTCTCGTTCACTCTCTCTCTATCTCACTCTCTCTGTATCTCATTCACTCTCTCTCTATCTCGCTCACTCTGTCTCTTATTCACTCTCTCTCTATCTCGCTCACTCTGTGTCTCGTTCATTCCCTCTACCTCGCTCTCCCTATCTCTCTTTCACTCTCTCTCTATCTCACTCTGTCTGTATCTCATTCACTCTCTCTGTATCTCGCTCTCTCTGTCTCTCGTTCACTCTCTCTCTATCTCGCTCTCTCTGTCTCTCGTTCAATCTCTCTCTATCTCGCTCTCATTCTCTCTCACTCTATCTCGCGCTCTCTGACTCTCGTTCACTCTCTCTCAATCTTACTCTCTCTGTCTCTCGTTCACTCTCACTCTCACTCGCCCTCTCCGTCTCCCGTTCACTCTCTCAATCTCGCTCTCTCTGTCTCTCATTCACTCGCTCTCTATCTCGCTCTCTCTGCCTCAAGTTCATTCTCTCTCTCTCTCGCTCTCTCTGTCTCTCATTCACTCTCTCTCTATCTCCCTCTCTCAGTCTCCCGTTCACTCTCTCTCTATCTCGCTCTCTCTGTCTCTCGTTCACTCTCTCACTATCTCACTCTCTCTGTCTCCCGTTCACTCTCTCTCTATTTCGCTCTCTCTGTCTCTCGTTCACTCTCTCTCTATCTCGCTCTGTCTGTATCTCATTCACTCGATCCCTCTCTCGCTCTCTCTGTCTCTCTATCACTCTCTCTCTATCTCTCTCTCTCTCTCTCTCATTCACTCGATCTCTATCTCGGTCTCTCTGTCTCCCGTGCATTCTCTCTCTATCTCGCTCTCTCTGTCTCCCGTTCACACTCTCTCTATCTCGCTCTCTCTGTCTCTCGTTCACTCTCTCTCTGTCTTGCTCTCTCTGTCTCTCGTTCACTGTCTCTCTATCTCGCTATCTCTGTCTCCCCTTCACTCTCTCTCTATCTCGCTCTCTCTGTCTCCCATTCACTCTCTCTCTATCTTGCTCTATCTGTCTCTCGTTCACTCTCTCTCTATCTCGCTCTCTCTGTCTCTCGTTCACTGTCTCTCTATCTCGCTCGCTCTGTCTCTCGTTCACTCTCTCTCTATCTCTCTCTCTCTGTCTATAGTTCACTCTCTCACTATCTCGCGCTCTCTGTCTCTCGTTCACTCTCTCTCTATCTCGCTCTCTCTGCCTCTCGTTCACTCTCTCTCTATCTCTCTCTCTCTGTCTATAGTTCACTCTCTCACTATCTCGCGCTCTCTGTCTCTCGTTCAGTCTCTCCCTATCTCGCTCTCTCTGTGTATAGTTCACTCTCTCTCTGTCTCGCTCTCTCTGTCTCACAATCAATCTCTCTCTATCTCGCTCTCTCTTTCTCTCGTTCACTCTCTCTCTATCTCGCTCTCTCTGTCTCTCGTTCACTGTCTCTCTATCTCGCTATCTCTGTCTCTCGTTCATTCTCTCTCTATCTCGCACTCTCTCTCTCTCATTCAGTCTCTATCTATCTCGCTCTTTCTGTCTCTCAATCACTCTCTCTCTATCTCGCTCTCTGTCTCCCGTTCACTCTCTCTCTGTGTCGCTCTCTCTGTCTCTCGTTCACTCTCTCTATTTCGCTCTCTCTGTCTCTCGTTCAATCACTCTCTATGTCGCTCTCTCTCTCTATCGTTCACTCTCTATCTCGCTCTCACTGTCTCTCGTTCACTCTCTCTCTATCTCGCTCTCTCGGTCTCTCGTTCACTGTCTCTCTATCTCGTTATCTCTGTCTCCCCTTCACTCTCTCTCCATCTCGCTCTCTCTGTCTCTCGTTCATTCTCTCTCTATCTCGCACTCTCTCTCTCTCATTCAGTCTCTATCTATCTCGCTCTTTCTGTCTCTCATTCACTCTCTCTCTATCTCGCTCTCTGTCTCCCGTTCACTCTCTCTCTATCTCGCTCTCTCTGTCTCTCGTTCACTGTCTCTCTATCTCGTTATCTCTGTCTCCCCTTCACTCTCTCTCCATCTCGCTCTCTCTGTCTCTCGTTCATTCTCTCTCTATCTCGCACTCTCTCTCTCTCATTCAGTCTCTATCTATCTCGCTCTTTCTGTCTCTCATTCACTCTCTCTCTATCTCGCTCTCTGTCTCCCGTTCACTCTCTCTCTGTGTCGCTCTCACTGTCTCATTCACTCTCTCTCTCTCTCTCACTCTCTCTGTCTCTCGTTCACTCTCTATCTCTCTCTCTCTCTCTCTCTCATTCACTCGATCTCTATCTCGGTCTCTATGTCTCCCGTGCATTCTCTCTCTATCTCGCTCTCTCTGTCTCCCGTTCACACTCTCTCTATCTCGCTCTCTCTGTCTCTCGTTCACTCTCTCTCTCTCTTGCTCTCTCTGTCTCTCGTTCACTGTCTCCCTATCTCGCTATCTCTGTCTCTCGTTCACTCTCTCACTATCACAATCTCTCTGTCTCCCGTTCACTCTCTCTCTATTTCGCTCTCTCTGTCTCTCGTTCACTCTCTCTCTATCTCGCCCGCTCTGTCTCTCGTTCACTCTCTCTCTATTTCGCTCTCTCTGTCTCTCATTCACTCTCTCTCTATCTCGCTCTGTCTGTATCTCATTCACTCGATCCCTCTCTCGCTCTCTCTGTCTCTCTATCACTCTCTCTCTATCTCTCTCTCTCTCTCTCTCATTCACTCGATCTCTATCTCGGTCTCTCTGTCTCCCGTGCATTCTCTCTCTATCTCGCTCTCTCTGTCTCTCGTTCACACTCTCTCTATCTCGCTCTCTCTGTCTCTCGTTCACTCTCTCTCTGTCTTGCTCTCTCTGTCTCTCGTTCACTGTCTCTCTATCTCGCTATCTCTGTCTCCCCTTCACTCTCTCTCTATCTCGCTCTCTCTGTCTCCCATTCACTCTCTCTCTATCTTGCTCTATCTGTCTCTCGTTCACTCTCTCTCTATCTCGCTCTCTCTGTCTCTCGTTCACTGTCTCTCTATCTCGCTCGCTCTGTCTCTCGTTCACTCTCTCTCTATCTCGCTCTCTCTGCCTCTCGTTCACTCTCTCTCTATCTCTCTCTCTGTCTATAGTTCACTCTCTCACTATCTCGCGCTCTCTGTCTCTCGTTCAGTCTTTCCCTATCTCGCTCTCTCTGTCTATAGTTCACTCTCTCTCTGTCTCGCTCTCTCTGTCTCACAATCAATCTCTCTCTATCTCGCTCTCTCTGTCTCTCGTTCACTCTCTCTCTATCTCGCTCTCTCTGTCTCTCGTTCACTGTCTCTCTATCTCGCTATCTCTGTCTCTCGTTCATTCTCTCTCTATCTCGCACTCTCTCTCTCTCATTCAGTCTCTATCTATCTCGCTCTTTCTGTCTCTCAATCACTCTCTCTCTATCTCGCTCTCTGTCTCCCGTTCACTCTCTCTCTGTGTCGCTCTCTCTGTCTCTCGTTCACTCACTCTATTTCGCTCTCTCTGTCTCTCGTTCAATCACTCTCTATGTCGCTCTCTCTCTCTATCGTTCACTCTCTATCTCGCTCTCACTGTCTCTCGTTCACTCTCTCTTTATCTCACTCTCTCTGTCTCTCATTCACTCTCTCTCTATCTCAATCTCTCTGTCTCTCATTCGCTCTCTCTCTATCTCGCTCTCTCTTCTCCCATTCACACTCTCTCTATCTCGCTCTCTCTGTCTCTCGTTCACTCTCTCTCTATCTCGCTCTCTCTGTCTCTCGTTCACTGTCTCTCTATCTCGTTATCTCTGTCTCCCCTTCACTCTCTCTCCATCTCGCTCTCTCTGTCTCTCGTTCATTCTCTCTCTATCTCGCACTCTCTCTCTCTCATTCAGTCTCTATCTATCTCGCTCTTTCTGTCTCTCATTCACTCTCTCTCTATCTCGCTCTCTGTCTCCCGTTCAATCTCTCTCTGTGTCGCTCTCACTGTCTCATTCACTCTCTCTCTCTCTCACTCTCTCTGTCTCTCGTTCACTCTCTATCTCTCTCTCTCTCTCTCTCTCATTCACTCGATCTCTATCTCGGTCTCTATGTCTCCCGTGCATTCTCTCTCTATCTCGCTCTCTCTGTCTCCCGTTCACACTCTCTCTATCTCGCTCTCTCTGTCTCTCGTTCACTCTCTCTCTCTCTTGCTCTCTCTGTCTCTCGTTCACTGTCTCCCTATCTCGCTATCTCTGTCTCTCGTTCACTCTCTCACTATCACAATCTCTCTGTCTCCCGTTCACTCTCTCTCTATTTCGCTCTCTCTGTCTCTCGTTCACTCTCTCTCTATCTCGCTCTCTCTGTCTCCCGTTCACACTCTCTCTATCTCGCTCTCTCTGTCTCTCGTTCACTCTCTCTCTATCTCGCTCTCTCTGTCTCTCGTTCACTGTCTCTCTATCTCGCTATCTCTGTCTCTCGTTCATTCTCTCTCTATCTCGCACTCTCTCTCTCTCATTCAGTCTCTATCTATCTCGCTCTTTCTGTCTCTCATTCACTCTCTCTCTATCTCGCTCTCTGTCTCCCTTTCACTCTCTCTCTGTGTCGCTCTCACTGTCTCATTCACTCTCTCTCTCTCTCTCACTCTCTCTGTCTCTCGTTCACTCTCTATCTCGCTCTCTCTTTCTCTCATTCACTCTCTCTCTATCTCGCTCTCTCTGTCTCTCATTCACTCTCTCTCTATCTCACTCTCTCTGTATCTCATTCACTCTCTCTCTATCTCGCTCTCTCTTGTCTCTTATTCACTCTCTCTCTATCTCGCTCTCTCTGTGTCTCGTTCATTCCCTCTACCTCGCTCTCCCTATCTCTCGTTCACTCTCTCTCTATCTCACTCTCTCTGTATCTCATTCACTCTCTCTCTATCTCGCTCACTCTGTCTCTTATTCACTCTCTCTCTATCTCGCTCACTCTGTGTCTCGTTCATTCCCTCTACCTCGCTCTCCCTATCTCTCTTTCACTCTCTCTCTATCTCACTCTGTCTGTATCTCATTCACTCTCTCTGTATCTCGCTCTCTCTGTCTCTCGTTCACTCTCTCTCTATCTCGCTCTCTCTGTCTCTCGTTCAATCTCTCTCTATCTCGCTCTCATTCTCTCTCACTCTATCTCGCGCTCTCTGACTCTCGTTCACTCTCTCTCAATCTTACTCTCTCTGTCTCTCGTTCACTCTCACTCTCACTTGCCCTCTCTGTCTCCCGTTCACTCTCTCAATCTCGCTCTCTCTGTCTCTCATTCACTCGCTCTCTATCTCGCTCTCTCCGCCTCAAGTTCATTCTCTCTCTCTCTCGCTCTCTCTGTCTCTCATTCACTCTCTCTCTATCTCCCTCTCTCAGTCTCCCGTTCACTCTCTCTCTATCTCGCTCTCTCTGTCTCTCGTTCACTCTCTCACTATCTCGCTCTCTCTGTCTCCCGTTCACACTCTCTCTATCTCGCTCTCTCTGTCTCTCGTTCACTCTCTCTCTATCTTGCTCTCTCTGTCTCTCGTTCACTGTCTCTCTATCTCGCTCTCTCTGTCTCCCTTTCACTCTCTCTCTATCTCGCTCTCTGTCTACTGTTCTCTCTCTCTCTATCTCTCTCTCTGTCTCCCGTTCACTCTCTCTCTATCTCGCTCTCTCTGTCTCTCTTTCACTCTCTCTATCTCGCTCTCTCTGTCTCTCGTTCACTCTCTCTCTATCTCGCTCTCTCTGTCTCTCGTTCGCTCTCTCTCTATTTCGCTCTCTCTGTCTCTCGTTCACTCTCTCTCTATGTCGCTCTCTCTCTCTATCGTTCACTCTCTATCTCGCTCTCACTGTCTCTCGTTCACTCTCTCTTTATCTCACTCTCTCTGTCTCTCATTCACTCTCTCTCTATCTCAATCTCTCTTTCTCTCATTCGCTCTCTCTCTATCTCGCTCTCTCTGTCTCCCGTTCACACTCTCTCTATCTCGCTCTCTCTGTCTCTCATTCACTATCTCTCTATCTCGCTCTCTCTGTCTCTCGTTCACTCTCTCTCTATCTCGCTCTTTCTGTCTCTTGTTCACTCTCTCTCTATCTCGCTCTCTCTGTCTCCCGTTCACTCTCTCTTCTCGCTCTCTCTGTCTGTCTTTCTCTCTCTCTCTATCTCGCTCTCTCTGTCTCTCGTTCACTCTCTCTCTATCTCGCTCTCTCTGTCTCTCGTTCACTCTCTCTATCTTGCTCTCTCTGTCTCCCGTTCACTCTCTCTCTATCTCGCTCTCTCTGTCTCCCGTTCACTCTCTCTCTATCTCCCTTTCACTCTCTCTCTATCTCGCTCTCTCTGTCTCTCGTTCACTCTCTCTCTATCTCGCTCTCTCTGTCTCTCGTTCACTCTCTCTCTATTTCACTCTCTCTGTCTCCCGTTCACTCTCTCTCTATTTCGCTCTCTCTGTCTCTCGTTCACTCTCTCTCTATCTCGCCCGCTCTGTCTCTCGTTCACTCTCTCTCTATCTCGCTCTCTCTGTCTCTCGTTCACTCTCTCTCTATCTCGCTTTGTCTGTATCTCATTCACTCGATCCCTCTCTCGAACTCTCTGTCTCTCTATCACTCACTCTCTATCTCACTCTCTCTCTCTCTCATTCACTCGATCTCTATCTCGCTCTCTCTGTCTCCCGTGCATTCTCTCTCTATCTCGCTCTCTCTGTCTCCCGTTCACACTCTCTCTATCTCGCTCTCTCTTTCTCTCGTTCACTCTCTCTCTATCTTGCTCTCTTTGTCTCTCGTTCACTGTCTCTCTATCTCGCTCTCTCTGTCTCCCGTTCACTCTCTCTCTATCTCGCTCTCTGTCTACTGTTCTCTCTCTCTCTATCTCTCTCTCTGTCTCCCGTTCACTCTCTCTCTATCTCGCTCTCTCTGTCTCTCTTTCACTCTCTCTATCTCGCTCTCTCTGTCTCTCGTTCACTCTGTCTCTATCTCGCTCTCTCTGTCTCTCGTTCACTCTCTCTCTATTTCACTCTCTCTGTCTCTCGTTCACTCTCTCTCTATGTCGCTCTCTCTGTCTCTCGTTCACTCTCTCTCTATTTCGCTCTCTCTGTCTCTTGTTCACTCTCTCTCTATCTCGCTCTCTATGTCTCCCGTTCACTCTCTTTTCTCGCTCTCTCTGTCTGTCTTTCTCTCTCTATCTCTATCGTTCACTCTCTATCTCGCTCTCACTGTCTCTCGTTCACTCTCTCTTTATCTCACTCTCTCTGTCTCTCATTCACTCTCTCTCTATCTCAATCTCTCTTTCTCTCATTCGCTCTCTCTCTATCTCGCTCTCTCTGTCTCCCGTTCACACTCTCTCTATCTCGCTCTCTCTGTCTCTCGTTCACTCTCTCACTATCTCGCTCTCTCTGTCTCTCGTTCACTCTCTCTCTATCTCGCTCTCTCTGTCTCTTGTTCACTCTCTCTCTATCTCGCTCTCTCTGTCTCCCGTTCACTCTCTTTTCTCGCTCTCTCTGTCTGTCTTTCTCTCTCTCTCTATCTCGCTCTCTCTGTCTCTCGTTCACTCTCTCTCTATCTCGCTCTCTCTGTCTCTCGTTCACTCTCTCTATCTTGCTCTCTCTGTCTCCCGTTCACTCTCTCTCTATCTCGCTCTCTCTGTCTCCCGTTCACTCTCTCTCTATCTCGCTCTCTCTGTCTCCCGTTCACTCTCTCTCTATCTCGCTCTCTCTGTCTCTCGTTCACTCACTTCTATCTCGCTCTCTCTGTCTCTCGTTCACTCTCTCTCTATCTCACACGCTCTGTCTCTCGTTCACTCTCTCTCTATCTCGCTCTCTCTGTCTCTCGTTCACTCTATCTCTATCTCGCTTTGTCTGTATCTCATTCACTCGATCCCTCTCTCGCTCTCTATGTCTCTCTTTCACTCACACTCTATCTCACTCTCTCTCTCTCTCATTCCCTCGATCTCTATCTCGCTCTCTCTGTCTCCCGTGCATTCTCCCTCTATCTCGCGCTCTCTGTCTCCCGTTCACCCTCTCTCTATCTCGCTCTCTCTGTCTCTCGTTCAGTCTCTCCCTATCTCGCTCTCTCTGTCTATAGTTCACTCTCTCTATCTCGCTCTCTCTGTCTCTCGTTCACTCTCTCTCTATCTCGCTCTCTCTGTCTCTCGTTCACTCTCTCTCTATCTTGCTCTCTCTGTCTCTCGTTCACTCTCTCTCTATCTCGCTATCTCTGTCTCCCCTTCACTCTCTCTCTATCTCGCTCTCTCTGTCTCCCGTTCACTCTCTCTCTATCTCGCTCTCTGTCTCCTGTTCTCTCTCTCTCTATCTCTCTCTCTGTCTCCCGTTAAGTCTCTCTCTATCTCGCCCTCTCTGTCTCCCGTTCACTCGCTCTCTATCTCGCTCTCTCTGTCTCCCGTTCACTCTCTCTCTATCTCGCCCGCTCTGTCTCTCGTTCACTCTCTCTCTATCTCGCTCTCTCTGTCTCTCGTTCACTCTCTCTCTATCTCGCTTTGTCTGTATCTTATTCACTCGATCCCTCTCTCGCTCTCTTCTTCTCTCTATTACTCACTCTCTATCTCTCTCTCTCTCTCTCATTCACTCGCTCTCTATCTCGCTCTCTCTGTCTCCCGTGCATTCTCTCTCTATCTCGCTCTCTCTGTCTCCCGTTCACACTCTCTCTATCTCGCTCTCTCTGTCTCTCGTTCACTCTCTCTCTATCTTGCTCTCTCTGTCTCTCGTTCACTGTCTCTCCATCTTGCTCTCTCTGTCTCTCGTTCATTCTCTCTCTATCTCGCACTCTCTCTCTCTCATCAGTCTCTATCTATCTCGCTCTTTCTGTCTCTCGTTCACTCTGTCTCTATCTCGCTCTCTCTGTCTATAGTTCACTCTCTCACCATCTCGCGCTCTCTATCGCTCGTTCAGTCTCTCCCTATCTCGCTCTCTCTGTCTATAGTTCACTCTCTCTCTATCTCGTTCTCTCTGTCTCACAATCAATCTCTCTCTATCTCGCTCTCTGTCTCTCGTTCACTCTCTATCTCGCTCTCGCTCTCTCATTCACTATCTCTCTATCTCGCTCTCTCTGTCTCTCGTTCACTGTCTCTCTATCTCGCTCTTTCTGTCTCTTGTTCACTCTCTCTCTATCTCGCTCTCTCTGTCTCCCGTTCACTCTCTCTTCTCGCTCTCTCTGTCTGTCTTTCTCTCTCTCTCTATCTCGCTCTCTCTGTCTCTCGTTCACTCTCTCTCTATCTCCGCTCTCTCTGTCTCTCGTTCACTCTCTCTATCTTGCTCTCTCTGTCTCCCGTTTCACTCTCTTTTCTCGCTCTCTCTGTCTGTCTTTCTCTCTCTATCTCTATCGTTCACTCTCTATCTCGCTCTCACTGTCTCTCGTTCACTCTCTCTTTATCTCACTCTCTCTGTCTCTCATTCACTCTCTCTCTATCTCAATCTCTCTTTCTCTCATTCGCTCTCTCTCTATCTCGCTCTCTCTGTCTCCCGTTCACACTCTCTCTATCTCGCTCTCTCTGTCTCTCGTTCACTCTCTCACTATCTCGCTCTCTCTGTCTCTCGTTCACTCTCTCTCTATCTCGCTCTCTCTGTCTCTTGTTCACTCTCTCTCTATCTCGCTCTCTCTGTCTCCCGTTCACTCTCTTTTCTCGCTCTCTCTGTCTGTCTTTCTCTCTCTCTCTATCTCGCTCTCTCTGTCTCTCGTTCACTCTCTCTCTATCTCGCTCTCTCTGTCTCTCGTTCACTCTCTCTATCTTGCTCTCTCTGTCTCCCGTTCACTCTCTCTCTATCTCGCTCTCTCTGTCTCCCGTTCACTCTCTCCCTATCTCGCTCTCTCTGTCTCCCGTTCACTCTCTCTCTATCTCGCTCTCTCTGTCTCTCGTTCACTCACTTCTATCTCGCTCTCTCTGTCTCTCGTTCACTCTCTCTCTATCTCACACGCTCTGTCTCTCGTTCACTCTCTCTCTATCTCGCTCTCTCTGTCTCTCGTTCACTCTATCTCTATCTCGCTTTGTCTGTATCTCATTCACTCGATCCCTCTCTCGCTCTCTATGTCTCTCTTTCACTCACACTCTATCTCACTCTCTCTCTCTCTCATTCCCTCGATCTCTATCTCGCTCTCTCTGTCTCCCGTGCATTCTCCCTCTATCTCGCGCTCTCTGTCTCCCGTTCACCCTCTCTCTATCTCGCTCTCTCTGTCTCTCGTTCAGTCTCTCCCTATCTCGCTCTCTCTGTCTATAGTTCACTCTCTCTATCTCGCTCTCTCTGTCTCTCGTTCACTCTCTCTCTATCTCGCTCTCTCTGTCTCTCGTTCACTCTCTCTCTATCTTGCTCTCTCTGTCTCTCGTTCACTCTCTCCCTATCTCGCTATCTCTGTCTCCCCTTCACTCTCTCTCTATCTCGCTCTCTCTGTCTCCCGTTCACTCTCTCTCTATCTCGCTCTCTGTCTCCTGTTCTCTCTCTCTCTATCTCTCTCTCTGTCTCCCGTTAAGTCTCTCTCTATCTCGCCCTCTCTGTCTCCCGTTCACTCGCTCTCTATCTCGCTCTCTCTGTCTCCCGTTCACTCTCTCTCTATCTCGCCCGCTCTGTCTCTCGTTCACTCTCTCTCTATCTCGCTCTCTCTGTCTCTCGTTCACTCTCTCTCTATCTCGCTTTGTCTGTATCTTATTCACTCGATCCCTCTCTCGCTCTCTTCTTCTCTCTATCACTCACTCTCTATCTCTCTCTCTCTCTCTCTCATTCACTCGCTCTCTATCTCGCTCTCTCTGTCTCCCGTGCATTCTCTCTCTATCTCGCTCTCTCTGTCTCCCGTTCACACTCTCTCTATCTCGCTCTCTCTGTCTCTCGTTCACTCTCTCTCTATCTTGCTCTCTCTGTCTCTCGTTCACTGTCTCTCCATCTTGCTCTCTCTGTCTCTCGTTCATTCTCTCTCTATCTCGCACTCTCTCTCTCTCATCAGTCTCTATCTATCTCGCTCTTTCTGTCTCTCATTCACTCTCTCTCTATCTCGCTCTCTCTGTCTATAGTTCACTCTCTCACCATCTCGCGCTCTCTATCGCTCGTTCAGTCTCTCCCTATCTCGCTCTCTCTGTCTATAGTTCACTCTCTCTCTATCTCGTTCTCTCTGTCTCACAATCAATCTCTCTCTATCTCGCTCTCTGTCTCTCGTTCACTCTCTATCTCGCTCTCTCTGTCTCTCGTTCACTCTCTCTCTATCTCGCTCTCTCTGTCTCTCGTTCACTCTCTCTCTATTTCGCTCTCTCTGTCTCTCGTTCACTCACTCTCTATGTCGCTCTCTCTCTCTATCGTTCACTGTCTATCTCGCTCTCACTCTCTCTCGTTCACTCTCTCTTTTTCTCACTCTCTCTGTGGCTCATTCACTCTCTCTCTATCTCAATCTCTCTGTCTCTCATTCGCTCTCTCTCTATCTCGCTCTCTCTGTCTCCCGTTCACACTCTCTCTATCTCGCTCTCTCTGTCTCTCGTTCACTCTCTCTCTATCTCGCTCTCTCTGTCTCTCGTTCACTGTCTCTCTATCTCGCTATCTCTGTCTCTTGTTCATTCTCTCTCTATCTCGCACTCTCTCTCTCTCATTCAGTCTCTATCTATCTCGCTCTTTCTGTCTCTCATTCACTCTCTCTCTATCTCGCTCTCTGTCTCCCTTTCACTCTCTCTCTGTGTCGCTCTCACTGTCTCATTCACTCTCTCTCTCTCTCACTCTCTCTGTCTCTCGTTCACTCTCTATCTCGCTCTCTCTTTCTCTCATTCACTCTCTCTCTATCTCGCTCTCTCTGTCTCTCATTCACTCTCTCTCTATCTCACTCTCTCTTGTCTCTTATTCACTCTCTCTCTATCTCGCTCTCTCTGTGTCTCGTTCATTCCCTCTACCTCGCTCTCCCTATCTCTCGTTCACTCTCTCTCTATCTCACTCTCTCTGTATCTCATTCACTCTCTCTCTATCTCGCTCACTCTGTCTCTTATTCACTCTCTCTCTATCTCGCTCACTCTGTGTCTCGTTCATTCCCTCTACCTCGCTCTCCCTATCTCTCTTTCACTCTCTCTCTATCTCACTCTGTCTGTATCTCATTCACTCTCTCTGTATCTCGCTCTCTCTGTCTCTCGTTCACTCTCTCTCTATCTCGCTCTCTCTGTCTCTCGTTCAATCTCTCTCTATCTCGCTCTCATTCTCTCTCACTCTATCTCGCGCTCTCTGACTCTCGTTCACTCTCTCTCAATCTTACTCTCTCTGTCTCTCGTTCACTCTCACTCTCACTTGCCCTCTCTGTCTCCCGTTCACTCTCTCAATCTCGCTCTCTCTGTCTCTCATTCACTCGCTCTCTATCTCGCTCTCTCTGCCTCAAGTTCATTCTCTCTCTCTCTCGCTCTCTCTGTCTCTCATTCACTCTCTCTCTATCTCCCTCTCTCAGTCTCCCGTTCACTCTCTCTCTATCTCGCTCTCTCTGTCTCTCGTTCACTCTCTCACTATCTCGCTCTCTCTGTCTCCCGTTCACACTCTCTCTATCTCGCTCTCTCTGTCTCTCGTTCACTCTCTCTCTATCTTGCTCTTTCTGTCTCTCGTTCACTGTCTCTCTATCTCGCTCTCTCTGTCTCCCTTTCACTCTCTCTCTATCTCGCTCTCTGTCTACTGTTCTCTCTCTCTCTATCTCTCTCTCTGTCTCCCGTTCACTCTCTCTCTATCTCGCTCTCTCTGTCTCTCTTTCACTCTCTCTATCTCGCTCTCTCTGTCTCTCGTTCACTCTCTCTCTATCTCGCTCTCTCTGTCTCTCGTTCGCTCTCTCTCTATTTCGCTCTCTCTGTCTCTCGTTCACTCTCTCTCTATGTCGCTCTCTCTCTCTATCGTTCACTCTCTATCTCGCTCTCACTGTCTCTCGTTCACTCTCTCTTTATCTCACTCTCTCTGTCTCTCATTCACTCTCTCTCTATCTCAATCTCTCTTTCTCTCATTCGCTCTCTCTCTATCTCGCTCTCTCTGTCTCCCGTTCACACTCTCTCTATATCGCTCTCTCTGTCTCTCGTTCACTCTCTCACTATCTCGCTCTCTCTGACTCTCGTTCAATCTCTCTCTCTAACTCGCTCTCTCATTCACTATCTCTCTATCTCGCTCTCTCTGTCTCTCGTTCACTCTCTCTCTATCTCGCTCTTTCTGTCTCTTGTTCACTCTCTCTCTATCTCGCTCTCTCTGTCTCCCGTTCACTCTCTCTTCTCGCTCTCTCTGTCTGTCTTTCTCTCTCTCTCTATCTCGCTCTCTCTGTCTCTCGTTCACTCTCTCTCTATCTCGCTCTCTCTGTCTCTCGTTCACTCTCTCTATCTTGCTCTCTCTGTCTCCCGTTCACTCTCTCTCTATCTCGCTCTCTCTGTCTCCCGTTCACTCTCTCTCTATCTCCCTTTCACTCTCTCTCTATCTCGCTCTCTCTGTCTCTCGTTCACTCTCTCTCTATCTCGCTCTCTCTGTCTCTCGTTCACTCTCTCTCTATTTCACTCTCTCTGTCTCCCGTTCACTCTCTCTATTTCGCTCTCTCTGTCTCTCGTTCACTCTCTCTCTATCTCGCCCGCTCTGTCTCTCGTTCACTCTCTCTCTATCTCGCTCTCTCTGTCTCTCGTTCACTCTCTCTCTATCTCGCTCTGTCTGTATCTCATTCACTCGATCCCTCTCTCGCTCTCTCTGTCTCTCTATCACTCTCTCTCTATCTCACTCTCTCTGTCTCTCATTCACTCGATCTCTATCTCGCTCTCTCTGTCTCCCGTGCATTCTCTCTCTATCTCGCTCTCTCTGTCTCCCGTTCACACTCTCTCTATCTCGCTCTCTCTGTCTCTCGTTCACTCTCTCTCTGTCTTGCTCTCTCTGTCTCTTGTTCACTCTCTCTCTATCTCGCTCTCTCTGTCTCCCGTTCACTCTCTCTCTATCTCGCTCTATCTATCTCTCGTTCACTCTCACACTATCACACTCTCTCTGTCTCCCGTTCACTCTCTCTCTATTTCGCTCTCTCTGTCTCTCGTTCACTCTCTCTCTATCTCGCACTCTCTGTCTCTCGTTCACTCTCTCTCTATCTCGCTCTCTCTGTCTCTCGTTCACTCTCTCTCTATCTCGCTTTGTCTGTATCTCATTCACTCGATCCCTCTCTCGCTCTCTATGTCTCTCTTTCACTCACACTCTATCTCACTCTCTCTCTCTCTCATTCCCTCGATCTCTATCTCGCTCTCTCTGTCTCCCGTGCATTCTCCCTCTTTCTCGCGCTCTCTGTCTCCCGTTCACCCTCTCTCTATCTCGCTCTCTCTGTCTCTCGTTCAGTCTCTCCCTAAATCGCTCTCTCTGTCTATAGTTCACTCTCTCTATCTCGCTCTCTCTGTCTCTCGTTCACTCTCTCTCTATCTCGCTCTCTCTGTCTCTCGTTCACTCTCTCTCTATCTGCTCTCTCTGTCTCTCGTTCACTGTCTCTCTATCTCGCTATCTCTGTCTCCCCTTCACTCTCTCTCTATCTCGCTCTCTCTGTCTCCCGTTCACTCTCTCTCTATCTCGCTCTCTGTCTACTGTTCTCTCTCTCTCTATCTCTCTCTCTGTCTCCCGTTAAGTCTCTCTCTATCTCGCCCTCTCTGTCTCCCGTTCACTCGCTCTCTATCTCGCTCTCTCTGTCTCCCGTTCACTCTCTCTCTATCTCGCCCGCTCTGTCTCTCGTTCACTCTCTCTCTATCTCGCTCTCTCTGTCTCTCGTTCACTCTCTCTCTATCTCGCTTTGTCTGTATCTCATTCACTCGATCCCTCTCTCGCTCTCTTCTTCTCTCTATCACTCACTCTCTATCTCACTCTCTCTCTCTCTCATTCACTCGATCTCTATCTCGCTCTCTCTGTCTCCCGTGCATTCTCTCTCTATCTTGCTCTCTCTGTCTCCCGTTCACACTCTCTCTATCTCGCTCTCTCTGTCTCTCGTTCACTCTCTCTCTATCTTGCTCTCTCTGTCTCTCGTTCACTGTCTCTCCATCTTGCTCTCTCTGTCTCTCGTTCATTCTCTCTCTATCTCGCACTCTCTCTCTCTCATCAGTCTCTATCTATCTCGCTCTTTCTGTCTCTCATTCACTCTCTCTCTATCTCGCTCTCTCTGTCTCTCTTTCACTCTCTCTATCTCGCTCTCTCTGTCTCTCGTTCACTCTCTCTCTATCTCGCTCTCTCTGTCTCTCGTTCGCTCTCTCTCTATTTCGCTCTCTCTGTCTCTCGTTCACTCTCTCTCTATGTCGCTCTCTCTCTCTATCGTTCACTCTCTATCTCGCTCTCACTGTCTCTCGTTCACTCTCTCTTTATCTCACTCTCTCTGTCTCTCATTCACTCTCTCTCTATCTCAATCTCTCTTTCTCTCATTCGCTCTCTCTCTATCTCGCTCTCTCTGTCTCCCGTTCACACTCTCTCTATCTCGCTCTCTCTGTCTCTCGTTCACTCTCTCACTATCTCGCTCTCTCTGACTCTCGTTCAATCTCTCTCTCTAACTCGCTCTCTCATTCACTATCTCTCTATCTCGCTCTCTCTGTCTCTCGTTCACTGTCTCTCTATCTCGCTCTTTCTGTCTCTTGTTCACTCTCTCTCTATCTCGCTCTCTCTGTCTCCCGTTCACTCTCTCTTCTCGCTCTCTCTGTCTGTCTTTCTCTCTCTCTCTATCTCGCTCTCTCTGTCTCTCGTTCACTCTCTCTCTATCTCGCTCTCTCTGTCTCTCGTTCACTCTCTCTATCTTGCTCTCTCTGTCTCCCGTTCACTCTCTTTTCTCGCTCTCTCTGTCTGTCTTTCTCTCTCTATCTCTATCGTTCACTCTCTATCTCGCTCTCACTGTCTCTCGTTCACTCTCTCTTTATCTCACTCTCTCTGTCTCTCATTCACTCTCTCTCTATCTCAATCTCTCTTTCTCTCATTCGCTCTCTCTCTATCTCGCTCTCTCTGTCTCCCGTTCACACTCTCTCTATCTCGCTCTCTCTGTCTCTCGTTCACTCTCTCACTATCTCGCTCTCTCTGTCTCTCGTTCACTCTCTCTCTATCTCGCTCTCTCTGTCTCTTGTTCACTCTCTCTCTATCTCGCTCTCTCTGTCTCCCGTTCACTCTCTTTTCTCGCTCTCTCTGTCTGTCTTTCTCTCTCTCTCTATCTCGCTCTCTCTGTCTCTCGTTCACTCTCTCTCTATCTCGCTCTCTCTGTCTCTCGTTCACTCTCTCTATCTTGCTCTCTCTGTCTCCCGTTCACTCTCTCTCTATCTCGCTCTCTCTGTCTCCCGTTCACTCTCTCCCTATCTCGCTCTCTCTGTCTCCCGTTCACTCTCTCTCTATCTCGCTCTCTCTGTCTCTCGTTCACTCACTTCTATCTCGCTCTCTCTGTCTCTCGTTCACTCTCTCTCTATCTCACACGCTCTGTCTCTCGTTCACTCTCTCTCTATCTCGCTCTCTCTGTCTCTCGTTCACTCTATCTCTATCTCGCTTTGTCTGTATCTCATTCACTCGATCCCTCTCTCGCTCTCTATGTCTCTCTTTCACTCACACTCTATCTCACTCTCTCTCTCTCTCATTCCCTCGATCTCTATCTCGCTCTCTCTGTCTCCCGTGCATTCTCCCTCTATCTCGCGCTCTCTGTCTCCCGTTCACCCTCTCTCTATCTCGCTCTCTCTGTCTCTCGTTCAGTCTCTCCCTATCTCGCTCTCTCTGTCTATAGTTCACTCTCTCTATCTCGCTCTCTCTGTCTCTCGTTCACTCTCTCTCTATCTCGCTCTCTCTGTCTCTCGTTCACTCTCTCTCTATCTTGCTCTCTCTGTCTCTCGTTCACTCTCTCCCTATCTCGCTATCTCTGTCTCCCCTTCACTCTCTCTCTATCTCGCTCTCTCTGTCTCCCGTTCACTCTCTCTCTATCTCGCTCTCTGTCTCCTGTTCTCTCTCTCTCTATCTCTCTCTCTGTCTCCCGTTAAGTCTCTCTCTATCTCGCCCTCTCTGTCTCCCGTTCACTCGCTCTCTATCTCGCTCTCTCTGTCTCCCGTTCACTCTCTCTCTATCTCGCCCGCTCTGTCTCTCGTTCACTCTCTCTCTATCTCGCTCTCTCTGTCTCTCGTTCACTCTCTCTCTATCTCGCTTTGTCTGTATCTTATTCACTCGATCCCTCTCTCGCTCTCTTCTTCTCTCTATCACTCACTCTCTATCTCTCTCTCTCTCTCTCTCATTCACTCGCTCTCTATCTCGCTCTCTCTGTCTCCCGTGCATTCTCTCTCTATCTCGCTCTCTCTGTCTCCCGTTCACACTCTCTCTATCTCGCTCTCTCTGTCTCTCGTTCACTCTCTCTCTATCTTGCTCTCTCTGTCTCTCGTTCACTGTCTCTCCATCTTGCTCTCTCTGTCTCTCGTTCATTCTCTCTCTATCTCGCACTCTCTCTCTCTCATCAGTCTCTATCTATCTCGCTCTTTCTGTCTCTCATTCACTCTCTCTCTATCTCGCTCTCTCTGTCTATAGTTCACTCTCTCACCATCTCGCGCTCTCTATCGCTCGTTCAGTCTCTCCCTATCTCGCTCTCTCTGTCTATAGTTCACTCTCTCTCTATCTCGTTCTCTCTGTCTCACAATCAATCTCTCTCTATCTCGCTCTCTGTCTCTCGTTCACTCTCTATCTCGCTCTCTCTGTCTCTCGTTCACTCTCTCTCTATCTCGCTCTCTCTGTCTCTCGTTCACTCTCTCTCTATTTCGCTCTCTCTGTCTCTCGTTCACTCACTCTCTATGTCGCTCTCTCTCTCTATCGTTCACTGTCTATCTCGCTCTCACTCTCTCTCGTTCACTCTCTCTTTTTCTCACTCTCTCTGTGGCTCATTCACTCTCTCTCTATCTCAATCTCTCTGTCTCTCATTCGCTCTCTCTCTATCTCGCTCTCTCTGTCTCCCGTTCACACTCTCTCTATCTCGCTCTCTCTGTCTCTCGTTCACTCTCTCTCTATCTCGCTCTCTCTGTCTCTCGTTCACTGTCTCTCTATCTCGCTATCTCTGTCTCTCGTTCATTCTCTCTCTATCTCGCACTCTCTCTCTCTCATTCAGTCTCTATCTATCTCGCTCTTTCTGTCTCTCATTCACTCTCTCTCTATCTCGCTCTCTGTCTCCCTTTCACTCTCTCTCTGTGTCGCTCTCACTGTCTCATTCACTCTCTCTCTCTCTCACTCTCTCTGTCTCTCGTTCACTCTCTATCTCGCTCTCTCTTTCTCTCATTCACTCTCTCTCTATCTCGCTCTCTCTGTCTCTCATTCACTCTCTCTCTATCTCACTCTCTCTTGTCTCTTATTCACTCTCTCTCTATCTCGCTCTCTCTGTGTCTCGTTCATTCCCTCTACCTCGCTCTCCCTATCTCTCGTTCACTCTCTCTCTATCTCACTCTCTCTGTATCTCATTCACTCTCTCTCTATCTCGCTCACTCTGTCTCTTATTCACTCTCTCTCTATCTCGCTCACTCTGTGTCTCGTTCATTCCCTCTACCTCGCTCTCCCTATCTCTCTTTCACTCTCTCTCTATCTCACTCTGTCTGTATCTCATTCACTCTCTCTGTATCTCGCTCTCTCTGTCTCTCGTTCACTCTCTCTCTATCTCGCTCTCTCTGTCTCTCGTTCAATCTCTCTCTATCTCGCTCTCATTCTCTCTCACTCTATCTCGCGCTCTCTGACTCTCGTTCACTCTCTCTCAATCTTACTCTCTCTGTCTCTCGTTCACTCTCACTCTCACTTGCCCTCTCTGTCTCCCGTTCACTCTCTCAATCTCGCTCTCTCTGTCTCTCATTCACTCGCTCTCTATCTCGCTCTCTCTGCCTCAAGTTCATTCTCTCTCTCTCTCGCTCTCTCTGTCTCTCATTCACTCTCTCTCTATCTCCCTCTCTCAGTCTCCCGTTCACTCTCTCTCTATCTCGCTCTCTCTGTCTCTCGTTCACTCTCTCACTATCTCGCTCTCTCTGTCTCCCGTTCACACTCTCTCTATCTCGCTCTCTCTGTCTCTCGTTCACTCTCTCTCTATCTTGCTCTTTCTGTCTCTCGTTCACTGTCTCTCTATCTCGCTCTCTCTGTCTCCCTTTCACTCTCTCTCTATCTCGCTCTCTGTCTACTGTTCTCTCTCTCTCTATCTCTCTCTCTGTCTCCCGTTCACTCTCTCTCTATCTCGCTCTCTCTGTCTCTCTTTCACTCTCTCTATCTCGCTCTCTCTGTCTCTCGTTCACTCTCTCTATCTTGCTCTCTCTGTCTCCCGTTCACTCTCTTTTCTCGCTCTCTCTGTCTGTCTTTCTCTCTCTATCTCTATCGTTCACTCTCTATCTCGCTCTCACTGTCTCTCGTTCACTCTCTCTTTATCTCACTCTCTCTGTCTCTCATTCACTCTCTCTCTATCTCAATCTCTCTTTCTCTCATTCGCTCTCTCTCTATCTCGCTCTCTCTGTCTCCCGTTCACACTCTCTCTATCTCGCTCTCTCTGTCTCTCGTTCACTCTCTCACTATCTCGCTCTCTCTGTCTCTCGTTCACTGTCTCTCTATCTCGCTCTTTCTGTCTCTTGTTCACTCTCTCTCTATCTCGCTCTCTCTGTCTCCCGTTCACTCTCTCTTCTCGCTCTCTCTGTCTGTCTTTCTCTCTCTCTCTATCTCGCTCTCTCTGTCTCTCGTTCACTCTCTCTCTATCTCGCTCTCTCTGTCTCTCGTTCACTCTCTCTATCTTGCTCTCTCTGTCTCCCGTTCACTCTCTTTTCTCGCTCTCTCTGTCTGTCTTTCTCTCTCTATCTCTATCGTTCACTCTCTATCTCGCTCTCACTGTCTCTCGTTCACTCTCTCTTTATCTCACTCTCTCTGTCTCTCATTCACTCTCTCTCTATCTCAATCTCTCTTTCTCTCATTCGCTCTCTCTCTATCTCGCTCTCTCTGTCTCCCGTTCACACTCTCTCTATCTCGCTCTCTCTGTCTCTCGTTCACTCTCTCACTATCTCGCTCTCTCTGTCTCTCGTTCACTCTCTCTCTATCTCGCTCTCTCTGTCTCTTGTTCACTCTCTCTCTATCTCGCTCTCTCTGTCTCCCGTTCACTCTCTTTTCTCGCTCTCTCTGTCTGTCTTTCTCTCTCTCTCTATCTCGCTCTCTCTGTCTCTCGTTCACTCTCTCTCTATCTCGCTCTCTCTGTCTCTCGTTCACTCTCTCTATCTTGCTCTCTCTGTCTCCCGTTCACTCTCTCTCTATCTCGCTCTCTCTGTCTCCCGTTCACTCTCTCCCTATCTCGCTCTCTCTGTCTCCCGTTCACTCTCTCTCTATCTCGCTCTCTCTGTCTCTCGTTCACTCACTTCTATCTCGCTCTCTCTGTCTCTCGTTCACTCTCTCTCTATCTCACACGCTCTGTCTCTCGTTCACTCTCTCTCTATCTCGCTCTCTCTGTCTCTCGTTCACTCTATCTCTATCTCGCTTTGTCTGTATCTCATTCACTCGATCCCTCTCTCGCTCTCTATGTCTCTCTTTCACTCACACTCTATCTCACTCTCTCTCTCTCTCATTCCCTCGATCTCTATCTCGCTCTCTCTGTCTCCCGTGCATTCTCCCTCTATCTCGCGCTCTCTGTCTCCCGTTCACCCTCTCTCTATCTCGCTCTCTCTGTCTCTCGTTCAGTCTCTCCCTATCTCGCTCTCTCTGTCTATAGTTCACTCTCTCTATCTCGCTCTCTCTGTCTCTCGTTCACTCTCTCTCTATCTCGCTCTCTCTGTCTCTCGTTCACTCTCTCTCTATCTTGCTCTCTCTGTCTCTCGTTCACTCTCTCCCTATCTCGCTATCTCTGTCTCCCCTTCACTCTCTCTCTATCTCGCTCTCTCTGTCTCCCGTTCACTCTCTCTCTATCTCGCTCTCTGTCTCCTGTTCTCTCTCTCTCTATCTCTCTCTCTGTCTCCCGTTAAGTCTCTCTCTATCTCGCCCTCTCTGTCTCCCGTTCACTCGCTCTCTATCTCGCTCTCTCTGTCTCCCGTTCACTCTCTCTCTATCTCGCCCGCTCTGTCTCTCGTTCACTCTCTCTCTATCTCGCTCTCTCTGTCTCTCGTTCACTCTCTCTCTATCTCGCTTTGTCTGTATCTTATTCACTCGATCCCTCTCTCGCTCTCTTCTTCTCTCTATCACTCACTCTCTATCTCTCTCTCTCTCTCTCTCATTCACTCGCTCTCTATCTCGCTCTCTCTGTCTCCCGTGCATTCTCTCTCTATCTCGCTCTCTCTGTCTCCCGTTCACACTCTCTCTATCTCGCTCTCTCTGTCTCTCGTTCACTCTCTCTCTATCTTGCTCTCTCTGTCTCTCGTTCACTGTCTCTCCATCTTGCTCTCTCTGTCTCTCGTTCATTCTCTCTCTATCTCGCACTCTCTCTCTCTCATCAGTCTCTATCTATCTCGCTCTTTCTGTCTCTCATTCACTCTCTCTCTATCTCGCTCTCTCTGTCTATAGTTCACTCTCTCACCATCTCGCGCTCTCTATCGCTCGTTCAGTCTCTCCCTATCTCGCTCTCTCTGTCTATAGTTCACTCTCTCTCTATCTCGTTCTCTCTGTCTCACAATCAATCTCTCTCTATCTCGCTCTCTGTCTCTCGTTCACTCTCTATCTCGCTCTCTCTGTCTCTCGTTCACTCTCTCTCTATCTCGCTCTCTCTGTCTCTCGTTCACTCTCTCTCTATTTCGCTCTCTCTGTCTCTCGTTCACTCACTCTCTATGTCGCTCTCTCTCTCTATCGTTCACTGTCTATCTCGCTCTCACTCTCTCTCGTTCACTCTCTCTTTTTCTCACTCTCTCTGTGGCTCATTCACTCTCTCTCTATCTCAATCTCTCTGTCTCTCATTCGCTCTCTCTCTATCTCGCTCTCTCTGTCTCCCGTTCACACTCTCTCTATCTCGCTCTCTCTGTCTCTCGTTCACTCTCTCTCTATCTCGCTCTCTCTGTCTCTCGTTCACTGTCTCTCTATCTCGCTATCTCTGTCTCTCGTTCATTCTCTCTCTATCTCGCACTCTCTCTCTCTCATTCAGTCTCTATCTATCTCGCTCTTTCTGTCTCTCATTCACTCTCTCTCTATCTCGCTCTCTGTCTCCCTTTCACTCTCTCTCTGTGTCGCTCTCACTGTCTCATTCACTCTCTCTCTCTCTCACTCTCTCTGTCTCTCGTTCACTCTCTATCTCGCTCTCTCTTTCTCTCATTCACTCTCTCTCTATCTCGCTCTCTCTGTCTCTCATTCACTCTCTCTCTATCTCACTCTCTCTTGTCTCTTATTCACTCTCTCTCTATCTCGCTCTCTCTGTGTCTCGTTCATTCCCTCTACCTCGCTCTCCCTATCTCTCGTTCACTCTCTCTCTATCTCACTCTCTCTGTATCTCATTCACTCTCTCTCTATCTCGCTCACTCTGTCTCTTATTCACTCTCTCTCTATCTCGCTCACTCTGTGTCTCGTTCATTCCCTCTACCTCGCTCTCCCTATCTCTCTTTCACTCTCTCTCTATCTCACTCTGTCTGTATCTCATTCACTCTCTCTGTATCTCGCTCTCTCTGTCTCTCGTTCACTCTCTCTCTATCTCGCTCTCTCTGTCTCTCGTTCAATCTCTCTCTATCTCGCTCTCATTCTCTCTCACTCTATCTCGCGCTCTCTGACTCTCGTTCACTCTCTCTCAATCTTACTCTCTCTGTCTCTCGTTCACTCTCACTCTCACTTGCCCTCTCTGTCTCCCGTTCACTCTCTCAATCTCGCTCTCTCTGTCTCTCATTCACTCGCTCTCTATCTCGCTCTCTCTGCCTCAAGTTCATTCTCTCTCTCTCTCGCTCTCTCTGTCTCTCATTCACTCTCTCTCTATCTCCCTCTCTCAGTCTCCCGTTCACTCTCTCTCTATCTCGCTCTCTCTGTCTCTCGTTCACTCTCTCACTATCTCGCTCTCTCTGTCTCCCGTTCACACTCTCTCTATCTCGCTCTCTCTGTCTCTCGTTCACTCTCTCTCTATCTTGCTCTTTCTGTCTCTCGTTCACTGTCTCTCTATCTCGCTCTCTCTGTCTCCCTTTCACTCTCTCTCTATCTCGCTCTCTGTCTACTGTTCTCTCTCTCTCTATCTCTCTCTCTGTCTCCCGTTCACTCTCTCTCTATCTCGCTCTCTCTGTCTCTCTTTCACTCTCTCTATCTCGCTCTCTCTGTCTCTCGTTCACTCTCTCTCTATCTCGCTCTTTCTGTCTCTCGTTCGCTCTCTCTCTATTTCGCTCTCTCTGTCTCTCGTTCACTCTCTCTCTATGTCGCTCTGTCTCTCTATCGTTCACTCTCTATCTCGCTCTCACTGTCTCTCGTTCACTCTCTCTTTATCTCACTCTCTCTGTCTCTCATTCACTCTCTCTCTATCTCAATCTCTCTTTCTCTCATTCGCTCTCTCTCTATCTCGCTCTCTCTGTCTCCCGTTCACACTCTCTCTATATCGCTCTCTCTGTCTCTCGTTCACTCTCTCACTATCTCGCTCTCTCTGACTCTCGTTCAATCTCTCTCTCTAACTCGCTCTCTCATTCACTATCTCTCTATCTCGCTCTCTCTGTCTCTCGTTCACTCTCTCTCTATCTCGCTCTTTCTGTCTCTTGTTCACTCTCTCTCTATCTCGCTCTCTCTGTCTCCCGTTCACTCTCTCTTCTCGCTCTCTCTGTCTGTCTTTCTCTCTCTCTCTATCTCGCTCTCTCTGTCTCTCGTTCACTCTCTCTCTATCTCGCTCTCTCTGTCTCTCGTTCACTCTCTCTATCTTGCTCTCTCTGTCTCCCGTTCACTCTCTCTCTATCTCGCTCTCTCTGTCTCCCGTTCACTCTCTCTCTATCTCCCTTTCACTCTCTCTCTATCTCGCTCTCTCTGTCTCTCGTTCACTCTCTCTCTATCTCGCTCTCTCTGTCTCTCGTTCACTCTCTCTCTATTTCACTCTCTCTGTCTCCCGTTCACTCTCTCTCTATTTCGCTCTCTCTGTCTCTCGTTCACTCTCTCTCTATCTCGCCCGCTCTGTCTCTCGTTCACTCTCTCTCTATCTCGCTCTCTCTGTCTCTCGTTCACTCTCTCTCTATCTCGCTCTGTCTGTATCTCATTCACTCGATCCCTCTCTCGCTCTCTCTGTCTCTCTATCACTCTCTCTCTATCTCACTCTCTCTGTCTCTCATTCACTCGATCTCTATCTCGCTCTCTCTGTCTCCCGTGCATTCTCTCTCTATCTCGCTCTCTCTGTCTCCCGTTCACACTCTCTCTATCTCGCTCTCTCTGTCTCTCGTTCACTCTCTCTCTGTCTTGCTCTCTCTGTCTCTTGTTCACTCTCTCTCTATCTCGCTCTCTCTGTCTCCCGTTCACTCTCTCTCTATCTCGCTCTATCTATCTCTCGTTCACTCTCACACTATCACACTCTCTCTGTCTCCCGTTCACTCTCTCTCTATTTCGCTCTCTCTGTCTCTCGTTCACTCTCTCTCTATCTCGCACTCTCTGTCTCTCGTTCACTCTCTCTCTATCTCGCTCTCTCTGTCTCTCGTTCACTCTCTCTCTATCTCGCTTTGTCTGTATCTCATTCACTCGATCCCTCTCTCGCTCTCTATGTCTCTCTTTCACTCACACTCTATCTCACTCTCTCTCTCTCTCATTCCCTCGATCTCTATCTCGCTCTCTCTGTCTCCCGTGCATTCTCCCTCTTTCTCGCGCTCTCTGTCTCCCGTTCACCCTCTCTCTATCTCGCTCTCTCTGTCTCTCGTTCAGTCTCTCCCTAAATCGCTCTCTCTGTCTATAGTTCACTCTCTCTATCTCGCTCTCTCTGTCTCTCGTTCACTCTCTCTCTATCTCGCTCTCTCTGTCTCTCGTTCACTCTCTCTCTATCTGCTCTCTCTGTCTCTCGTTCACTGTCTCTCTATCTCGCTATCTCTGTCTCCCCTTCACTCTCTCTCTATCTCGCTCTCTCTGTCTCCCGTTCACTCTCTCTCTATCTCGCTCTCTGTCTACTGTTCTCTCTCTCTCTATCTCTCTCTCTGTCTCCCGTTAAGTCTCTCTCTATCTCGCCCTCTCTGTCTCCCGTTCACTCGCTCTCTATCTCGCTCTCTCTGTCTCCCGTTCACTCTCTCTCTATCTCGCCCGCTCTGTCTCTCGTTCACTCTCTCTCTATCTCGCTCTCTCTGTCTCTCGTTCACTCTCTCTCTATCTCGCTTTGTCTGTATCTCATTCACTCGATCCCTCTCTCGCTCTCTTCTTCTCTCTATCACTCACTCTCTATCTCACTCTCTCTCTCTCTCATTCACTCGATCTCTATCTCGCTCTCTCTGTCTCCCGTGCATTCTCTCTCTATCTTGCTCTCTCTGTCTCCCGTTCACACTCTCTCTATCTCGCTCTCTCTGTCTCTCGTTCACTCTCTCTCTATCTTGCTCTCTCTGTCTCTCGTTCACTGTCTCTCCATCTTGCTCTCTCTGTCTCTCGTTCATTCTCTCTCTATCTCGCACTCTCTCTCTCTCATCAGTCTCTATCTATCTCGCTCTTTCTGTCTCTCATTCACTCTCTCTCTATCTCGCTCTCTCTTTCTCCCGTTCACTCTCTCTCTATCTCGCTCTCTGTCTACTGTTCTCTCTCACTCTATCTCTCTCTCTGTCTCCCGTTAAGTCTCTCTCTATCTCGCCCTCTCTGTCTCCCGTTCACTCTCTCTCTAGCTCGCTCTCTCTGTCTCTCGTTCACTCTCTCTATATCTCGCTCTCTCTGTCTCTCATTCACTCTCTCTCTACCTCCCTCACTCTGTCTCCCATTCACTCTCTCTCTATCTCGCTCTCTCTGTCTCTCTTTCACTCTCTCTATCTCGCTCTCTCTGTCTCTCGTTCACTCTCTCTCTATCTCGCTCTCTCTGTCTCTCGTTCGCTCTCTCTCTATTTCGCTCTCTCTGTCTCTCGTTCAATCTCTCTCTATGTCGCTCTCTCTCTCTATCGTTCACTCTCTATCTCGCTCTCACTGTCTCTCGTTCACTCTCTCTTTATCTCACTCTCTCTGTCTCTCATTCACTCTCTCTCTATCTCAATCTCTCTGTCTCTCATTCGCTCTCTCTCTATCTCGCTCTCTCTTCTCCCGTTCACACTCTCTCTATCTCGCTCTCTCTGTCTCTCGTTCACTCTCTCTCTATCTCGCTCTCTCTGTCTCTCGTTCACTGTCTCTCTATCTCGTTATCTCTGTCTCCCCTTCACTCTCTCTCCATCTCGCTCTCTCTGTCTCTCGTTCATTCTCTCTCTATCTCGCACTCTCTCTCTCTCATTCAGTCTCTATCTATCTCACTCTTTCTGTCTCTCATTCACTCTCTCTCTATCTCGCTCTCTGTCTCCCGTTCACTCTGTCTCTGTGTCGCTCTCACTGTCTCATTCACTCTCTCTCTCTCTCACTCTCTCTGTCTCTCGTTCACTATCTATCTCTCAATCTCTCTCTCTCATTCACTCGATCTCTATCTCGGTCTCTATGTCTCCCGTGCATTCTCTCTCTATCTCGCTCTCTCTGTCTCCCGTTCACACTCTCTCTATCTCGCTCTCTCTGTCTCTCGTTCACTCTCTCTCTCTCTTTTGCTCTCTCTGTCTCTCGTTCACTGTCTCTCTATCTCGCTATCTCTGTCTGTCGTTCACTCTCTCACTATCACAATCTCTCTGTCTCCCGTTCACTCTCTCTCTATTTCGCTCTCTCTGTCTCTCTTTCACTCTCTCTCTATCTCGCCCGCTCTGTCTCTCGTTCACTCTCTCTCTATCTCGCTCTCTCTGTCTCTCGTTCACTCTCTCTCTATCTCGCTTTGTCTGTATCTCATTCACTCGATCCCTCTCTCGAACTCTCTGTCTCTCTATCACTCACTCTCTATCTCACTCTCTCTCTCTCTCATTCACTCGATCTCTATCTCGCTCTCTCTGTCTCCCGTGCATTCTCTCTCCATCTCGCTCTCTCTGTCTCCCGTTCACACTCTCTCTATCTCGCTCTCTCTTTCTCTCGTTCACTCTCTCTCTATCTTGCTCTCTCTGTCTCTCGTTCACTGTCTCTCTATCTCGCTCTTTCTGTCTCCCGTTCACTCCCTCTCTATCTCGCTCTCTGTCCACTGTTCTCTCTCTCTCTATCTCTCTCTCTGTCTCCCGTTCACTCTCTCTCTATCTCGCTCTCTCTGTCTCTATTTCACTCTCTCTATCTCGCTCTCTCTGTCTCTCGTTCACTCTCTCTCTATCTCGCTCTCTCTGTCTCTCGTTCACTCTCTCTCTATTTCGCTCTCTCTGTCTCTCGTTCACTCTCTCTCTATGTCGCTCTCTCTCTCTATCGTTCACTCTCTATCTCGCTCTCACTGTCTCTCGTTCACTCTCTCTTTATCTCACTCTCTCTGTCTCTCATTCACTCTCTCTCTATCTCAATCTCTCTTTCTCTCATTCGCTCTCTCTCTATCTCGCTCTCTCTGTCTCCCGTTCACACTCTCTCTATCTCGCTCTCTCTGTCTCTCGTTCACTCTCTCACTATCTCGCTCTCTCTGTCTCTCGTTCACTCTCTCTCTATCTCGCTCTCTCTGTCTCTTGTTCACTCTCTCTCTATCTCGCTCTCTCTGTCTCCCGTTCACTCTCTCTCCTCGCTCTCTCTGTCTGTCTTTCTCTCTCTCTCTATCTCGCTCTCTCTGTCTCTCGTTCACTCTCTCTATCTTGCTCTCTCTGTCTCCCGTTCACTCTCTCTCTATTTCGCTCTCTCTGTCTCCCGGTCACTCTCTCTCTATCTCGCTCTCTCTGTCTCCCGTTCACTCTCTCTTCTCGCTCTCTCTGTCTGTCTTTCTCTCTCTCTCTATCTCGCTCTCTCTGTCTCTCGTTCACTCTCTCTATCTTGCTCTCTCTGTCTCCCGTTCACTCTCTCTCTATCTCGCTCTCTCTGTCTCCCGTTCACTCTCTCTCTATCTCGCTCTCTCTGTCTCCCGTTCACTCTCTCTCTATCTCGCTCTCTCTGTCTCTCGTTCACTCTCTCTCTATCTTGCTCTCTCTTTCTCTCGTTCACTCTCTCTCTATTTCGCTCTCTCTGTCTCTCGTTCACTCTCTCTCTCTGTCGCTGTCTCTCTCTATCGTTCACTCTCTATCTCGCTCTCACTGTCTCTCGTTCATTCTCTCTTTATATCACTCTCTCTGTCTCTCATTCACTCTCTCTCTATCTCAATCTCTCTGTCTCTCATTCGCTCTCTCTCTATCTCTCTCTCTCTGTCTCTCGTTCACACTCTCTCTATCTTCCTCTCTCTGTCTCCCGTTCACTCTCTCTATATCTCTCTCTCTCTGTCTCCCGTTCACTCTCTCTCTATCTCGCTCTATCTGTCTCTCGTTCACTCTCTCTTTATCTCGCTCTTTCTGTCTCTCGTTCACTGTCTCTCTATCTCGCTCGCTCTGTCTCTCGTTCACTCTCTCTCTATCTCGCTCTCTCTGTCTCTCGTTCACTCTCTCTCTATCTCGCTCTCTCTGTCTTTTGTTCATTTTCTCTCTATCTCGCTCTCTCTGTCTCCCGTTCACTCTCTCTTCTCGCTCTCTCTGTCTGTCTTTCACTCTCTCTCTATCTCGCTCTCTCTTTCTCTCGTTCACTCTCTCTCTATCTCGCTCTCTCTGTCTCTCGTTCATTCTCTCTATCTTGCTCTCTCTGTCTCCCGTTCACTCTCTCTCTATCTCGTTCTCTCTGTCTCTCGTTCACTCTCTCTCTATCTCGCTCTCTCTGTCTCTCGTACACTGTCTCTCTATCTCGCTCGCTCTTTCTCTCGTTCAATCTCTCTCTATCTCGCTCTCTCTGTCTCTCGTTCACTCTCTCTCTATCTCTCTCTCTCTGTCTATAGTTCACTCTCTCACTATCTCGCGCTCTCTGTCTCTCGTTCAGTCTCTCCCTATCTCGCTCTCTCTGTCTATAGTTCACTCTCTCTATCTCGCTCTCACTGTCTCTCGTTCACTCTCTCTTTATATCACTCTCTCTGTCTCTCATTCAATCTCTCTATCTTAATCTCTCTGTCTCTCATTCGCTCTCTTTCTATCTCGCTCTCTCTGTCTCCCCTTCACGCTCTCTCTATCTTGCTCTCTCTGTCTCCCGTTCACTCTCTTTCTATCTCTCTCTCTCTGTCTCCCGTTCACTCTCTCTCTATCTCGCTCTATCTGTCTCTCGTTCACTCTCTCTCTATCTCGCTCTTTCTGTCTCTCGTTCACTGTCTCTCTATCTCGCTCGCTCTGTCTCTCGTTCACTCTCTCTCTATCTCGCTCTCTCTGTCTCTTGTTCACTCTCTCTCTATCTCGCTCTCTCTGTCTCCCGTTCACTCTCTCTTCTCGCTCTCTCTGTCTGTCTTTCTCTCTCTCTCTATCTCGCTCTCTCTGTCTCTCGTTCACTCTCTCTATCTTGCTCTCTCTGTCTCCCGTTCACTCTCTCTCTATCTCGCTCTCTCTGTCTCCCGTTCACTCTCTCTCTATCTCGCTCTCTCTGTCTCCCGTTCACTCTCTCTCTATCTCGCTCTCTCTGTCTCTCGTTCACTCTCTCTCTATCTTGCTCTCTCTTTCTCTCGTTCACTCTCTCTCTATTTCGCTCTCTCTGTCTCTCGTTCACTCTCTCTCTCTGTCGCTCTCTCTCTCTATCGTTCACTCTCTATCTCGCTCTCACTGTCTCTCGTTCACTCTCTCTTTATATCACTCTCTCTGTCTCTCATTCACTCTCTCTCTATCTCAATCTCTCTGTCTCTCATTCGCTCTCTCTCTATCTCTCTCTCTCTGTCTCTCGTTCACACTCTCTCTATCTTCCTCTCTCTGTCTCCCGTTCACTCTCTCTATATCTCTCTCTCTCTGTCTCCCGTTCACTCTCTCTCTATCTCGCTCTATCTGTCTCTCGTTCACTCTCTCTTTATCTCGCTCTTTCTGTCTCTCGTTCACTGTCTCTCTATCTCGCTCGCTCTGTCTCTCGTTCACTCTCTCTCTATCTCGCTCTCTCTGTCTCTCGTTCACTCTCTCTCTATCTCGCTCTCTCTGTCTTTTGTTCATTTTCTCTCTATCTCGCTCTCTCTGTCTCCCGTTCACTCTCTCTTCTCGCTCTCTCTGTCTGTCTTTCACTCTCTCTCTATCTCGCTCTCTCTTTCTCTCGTTCACTCTCTCTCTATCTCGCTCTCTCTGTCTCTCGTTCATTCTCTCTATCTTGCTCTCTCTGTCTCCCGTTCACTCTCTCTCTATCTCGTTCTCTCTGTCTCTCGTTCACTCTCTCTCTATCTCGCTCTCTCTGTCTCTCGTACACTGTCTCTCTATCTCGCTCGCTCTTTCTCTCGTTCAATCTCTCTCTATCTCGCTCTCTCTGTCTCTCGTTCACTCTCTCTCTATCTCTCTCTCTCTGTCTATAGTTCACTCTCTCACTATCTCGCGCTCTCTGTCTCTCGTTCAGTCTCTCCCTATCTCGCTCTCTCTGTCTATAGTTCACTCTCTCTATCTCGCTCTCTCTGTCTCTCGTTCACTCTCTCTCTATGTCGCTCTCTCTCTCTATCGTTCACTCTCTATCTCGCTCTCACTGTCTCTCGTTCACTCTCTCTTTATCTCACTCTCTCTGTCTCTCATTCACTCTCTCTCTATCTCAATCTCTCTTTCTCTCATTCGCTCTCTCTCTATCTCGCTCTCTCTGTCTCCCGTTCACACTCTCTCTATCTCGCTCTCTCTGTCTCTCGTTCACTCTCTCACTATCTCGCTCTCTCTGTCTCTCGTTCACTCTCACTCTATCTCGCTCTCTCTGTCTCTTGTTCACTCTCTCTCTATCTCGCTCTCTCTGTCTCCCGTTCACTCTCTCTCCTCGCTCTCTCTGTCTGTCTTTCTCTCTCTCTCTATCTCGCTCTCTCTGTCTCTCGTTCACTCTCTCTATCTTGCTCTCTCTGTCTCCCGTTCACTCTCTCTCTATTTCGCTCTCTCTGTCTCCCGTTCACTCTCTCTCTATCTCGCTCTCTCTGTCTCCCGTTCACTCTCTCTCTATCTCGCTCTCTCTGTCTCTCGTTCACTCTCTCTCTATCTTGCTCTCTCTGTCTCTCGTTCACTCTCTCTCTATTTCGCTCTCTCTGTCTCTCGTTCACTCTCTCTCTGTCGCTCTCTCTCTCTATCGTTCACTCTCTATCTCGCTCTCACTGTCTCTCGTTCACTCTCTCTTTATATCACTCTCTCTGTCTCTCATTCAATCTCTCTATCTTAATCTCTCTGTCTCTCATTCGCTCTCTTTCTATCTCGCTCTCTCTGTCTCTTGTTCACGCTCTCTCTATCTTGCTCTCTCTGTCTCCCGTTCACTCTCTTTCTATCTCTCTCTCTCTGTCTCCCGTTCACTCTCTCTCTATCTCGCTCTATCTGTCTCTCGTTCACTCTCTCTCTATCTCGCTCTTTCTGTCTCTCGTTCACTGTCTCTCTATCTCGCTCGCTCTGTCTCTCGTTCACTCTCTCTCTATCTCGCTCTCTCTGTCTCTTGTTCACTCTCTCTCTATCTCGCTCTCTCTGTCTCCCGTTCACTCTCTCTTCTCGCTCTCTCTGTCTGTCTTTCTCTCTCTCTCTATCTCGCCCTCTCTGTCTCTCGTTCACTCTCTCTATCTTGCTCTCTCTGTCTCCCGTTCACTCTCTCTCTATCTCGCTCTCTCTGTCTCCCGTTCACTCTCTCTCTACCTCGCTCTCTCTGTCTCCCGTTCACTCTCTCTCTATCTCGCTCTCTCTGTCTCTCGTTCACTCTCTCTCTATCTTGCTCTCTCTTTCTCTCGTTCACTCTCTCTCTATTTCGCTCTCTCTGTCTCTCGTTCACTCTCTCTCTCTGTCGCTCTCTCTCTATCGTTCACTCTCTATCTCGCTCTCACTGTCTCTCGTTCACTCTCTCTTTATATCACTCTCTCTGTCTCTCATTCACTCTCTCTCTATCTCAATCTCTCTGTCTCTCATTCGCTCTCTCTCTATCTCGCTCTCTCTGTCTCTCGTTCACACTCTCTCTATCTTCCTCTCTCTGTCTCCCGTTCACTCTCTCTATATCTCTCTCTCTCTGTCTCCCGTTCACTCTCTCTCTATCTCACTCTATCTGTCTCTCGTTCACTCTCTCTCTATCTCGCTCTTTCTGTCTCTCGTTCACTGTCTCTCTAACTCGCTCGCTCTGTCTCTCGTTCACTCTCTCTCTATCTCGCTCTCTCTGTCTCTCGTTCACTCTCTCTCTATCTCGCTCTCTCTGTCTCTCTTTCACTCTCTCTCTCTATCTCGCTCTCTCTGTCTCTCGTTCACTCTCTCTCTATCTCGCTCTCTCTGCATCTCATTCATTCTCTCTCTATCTCGCTCTCTCTGTCTCTCGTTCACTCTCTATCTATCTTGCTCTCTCTTCCTCTCGTTCACTCTCTCTCTAACCCGCTCTCTCTGTCTCTCGTTCACTCTCTCTATATCTCGCTCTCTCTGCCTCTTGTTCCCTCTCTCTCTATCTGGCTCTCTCTGTCTCCCGTTCACTCTCTCTCTATCTCTCTCTCTCTGTCTCCCTTTCACTCTTTCCCTATCTCGATCTCGCTGTCTCCCGTTCACTCTCTATCTATCTCGCTCTCTCTGTCTCTTCTTCACTCTATCTCTATCTCTCTCTCTCTGTCTCTCGTTCACTCTCTCTCTATCTCGCTCTCTCTGTCTCTCGTTCACGCTCTCTTCTCGCTCGCTCACCCATTCACTCTCTCTCTATCTCGCTTTCTGACTCTCATTCACTCTCTCTCTATCTCGCTCTCTCTCTCTCTCGTGCACTCTCTCTTTATTTCGCTCTCTCTGTCTCTCGTTCACTCTCTCTATCTCGCTCTCTCTGTCTCTCTTTCACTCTCTCATTACCTCGCTCTCTGTCTCTCTATCTCGCTCTCTCTGTCTCTCGTTCACTCTCTCTCTATCTCGCTCTATCTGTCTCTCGTTCACTCTCTCTCTATCTCGATCTCTCTGTCTCTCGTTCACTCTCTCTTTATCTCGCTGTCTCTGTCTCTTGTTCACTCTCTCTCTATCTCGCTCTCTCTGTCTATCGTTCACTCTCTCTCTATCTCGCCCGCTCTCTCATTCACTCTCTCCCTCTGACGTTCTCTCTGTCTCTCGTTCACTCTCTCTCTAACTCGCTCTCACTGTCTATCGTTCAATTTTTCCCTATCTCGCTCTCACAGTCTCTCGTTCACTCTCTCTCTGTTTCACTCTCTCTGTCTCTCGTTCACTCTCTCTCTATCTCGCTAGCTCTCTCATACACTCTCTCTCTATCTCGCTCTCTCCGTCTCCCGTTCACTCTCTCTCTATCTCGCTCTCTCTGTCTCTCGTTCACTCTCTCTCTATCTCGCTCTCTCTGTCTCTCGTTCACGCTCTCTCTTCTCGATCGCTCTCCCATTCACTCTCTCTCTATCTCGCTCTCTCTCTCTCGTTCACTCTCTCTTTATCTCGCTCTCTCTGTCTCTCATTCACTTTCTCTCTATCTCGCTCTCTCTGTCTCTCGTTCACTCACTTCTATCTCGCTCTCTCTGTCTCTCGTTCACTCTCTCTCTATTTCCCTCTCTCTGTCTCTCGTTCACTCTCTCTCTATCTCGCTCTCTCTGTCTCTCATTCACTCTCTCTCTATCTCGCTCTCACTGTCTCTTCTTCACTCACTCTCTATCTCGCTAGCTCTCTCATTTACTCTCTCTCTACCTCGCTCTCTCTGTCTCTCGTTCACTCTCTCTCTATCTCGCCCGCTCTCTCATTCACTCTCTCTCTATCTCGCTCTATCTGTCTCTCGTTCACTCTCCCACTATCTCGCTCGCTCTGTCTCTCGTTCACTCTCTCTCTATCTCGCTCTCTCTGTCTCTCGTTCACTCTCTCTCTATCTCTCTCTCTCTGTCTATAGTTCACTCTCTCACTATCTCGCGCTCTCTGTCTCTCGTTCAGTCTCTCCCTATCTCGCTCTCTCTGTCTATAGTTCACTCTCTCTCTATCTCGCTCTCTCTGTCTCACAATCAATCTCTCTCTATCTCGCTCTCTCTGTCTCTCGTTCACTCTCTCTCTATCTCGCTCTCTCTGTCTCTCGTTCACTCTCTCTCTATTTCGCTCTCTCTGTCTCTCGTTCAATAACTCTCTATGTCGCTCTCTCTCTCTATCGTTCACTCTCTATCTCGCTCTCTCTGTCTCCCGTTCACACTCTCTCTATCTCGCTCTCTCTGTCTCTCATTCACTCTCTCTCTATCTCGCACTCACTGTCTCTCGTTCACTCTCTATCTCGCTCTCTCTGTCTCCCGTTCACTCTCTCTCTATCTCGCTCTCTCTGTCTCCCGTTCATTCTCTCTCTATTTCGCTCTCTCGGTCTCTCCTTCACACTCTATCTCGCCCTCGCTGACTCTCGTTCACTCTCTCTCTATCTCGCTCACTCTGTCTCCCGGTCACTCTCTCTCTATCTCGCTCTCTCTGTCTCTCGTTCACTCTCTCTCTATCTCGCCCGCTCTCTCATTCACTCTCTCTCTATCTCGCTCTATCTGTCTCTCGTTCACTCTCCCAGTATCTCGCTCTCTCTGTGTCTCGTTCAATCTCTCTCTCTAACTCGCTCTCTCATTCACTCTCTCTATATCTCGCTCTCTCTGTCTCTCGTTCACTCTCTCTCTATCTTGCTCTCTCTTTCTCTCGTTCACTCTCTCTCTATTTCGCTCTCTCTGTCTCTCGTTCACTCTCTCTCTCTGTCGCTCTCTCTCTATCGTTCACTCTCTATCTCGCTCTCACTGTCTCTCGTTCACTCTCTCTTTATATCACTCTCTCTGTCTCTCATTCACTCTCTCTCTATCTCAATCTCTCTGTCTCTCATTCGCTCTCTCTCTATCTCGCTCTCTCTGTCTCTCGTTCACACTCTCTCTATCTTCCTCTCTCTGTCTCCCGTTCACTCTCTCTATATCTCTCTCTCTCTGTCTCCCGTTCACTCTCTCTCTATCTCACTCTATCTGTCTCTCGTTCACTCTCTCTCTATCTCGCTCTTTCTGTCTCTCGTTCACTGTCTCTCTAACTCGCTCGCTCTGTCTCTCGTTCACTCTCTCTCTATCTCGCTCTCTCTGTCTCTCGTTCACTCTCTCTCTATCTCGCTCTCTCTGTCTTTTGTTCATTTTCTCTCTATCTCGCTCTCTCTGTCTCCCGTTCACTCTCTCTTCTCGCTCTCTCTGTCTGTCTTTCACTCTCTCTCTATCTCGCTCTCTCTTTCTCTCGTTCACTCTCTCTCTATCTCGCTCTCTCTGTCTCTCGTTCATTCTCTCTATCTTGCTCTCTCTGTCTCCCGTTCACTCTCTCTCTATCTCGTTCTCTCTGTCTCTCGTTCACTCTCTCTCTATCTCGCTCTCTCTGTCTCTCGTACACTGTCTCTCTATCTGGCTCGCTCTTTCTCTCGTTCAATCTCTCTCTATCTCGCTCTCTCTGTCTCTCGTTCACTCTCTCTCTATCTCTCTCTCTCTGTCTATAGTTCACTCTCTCACTATATCGCGCTCTCTGTCTCTCGTTCAATCTCTCCCTATCTCGCTCTCTCTGTCTCTCGTTCACTCTCTCTCTATCTTGCTCTCTCTGTCTCTCGTTCACTGTCTCTCTATCTCGCTATCTCTGTCTCCCCTTCACTCTCTCTCTATCTCGCTCTCTCTGTCTCCCGTTCACTCTCTCTCTATCTCGCTCTCTGTCTACTGTTCTCTCTCTTTCTATATCTCTCTCTGTCTCCCGTTAAGTCTCTCTCTATCTCGCCCTCTCTGTCTCCCGTTCACTCGCTCTCTATCTCGCTCTCTCTGTCTCCCGTTCACTCTCTCTCTAGCTCGCTCTCTCTGTCTCTCGTTCACTCTCTCTATATCTCGCTCTCTCTGTCTCTCATTCACTCTCTCTCTACCTCCCTCACTCTGTCTCCCATTCACTCTCTCTCTATCTCGCTCTCTCTGTCTCTCGTTCACTCTCTCTCTATCTCGCTCTCTCTGTCTCTCGTTCGCTCTCTCTCCATTTCGCTCTCTCTGTCTCTCGTTCACTCTCTCTCTATGTCGCTCTCTCTCTCTATCGTTCACTCTCTATCTCGCTCTCACTGTCTCTCGTTCACTCTCTCTTTATCTCACTCTCACTGTCTCTCATTCACTCTCTCTCTATCTCAATCTCTCTTTCTCTCATTCGCTCTCTCTCTATCTCGCTCTCTCTGTCTCCCGTTCACACTCTCTCTATCTCGCTCTCTCTGTCTCTCGTTCACTCTCTCACTATCTCGCTCTCTCTGTCTCTCGTTCAATCTCACTCTCTAACTCGCTCTCTCATTCACTATCTCTCTATCTCGCTCTCTCTGTCTCCCGTTCACTCTCTCTCTATCTCGCCCTCGCTGACTCTCGTTCACTCTCTCTATCTCGCTCTCTCTGTCTCTTGTTCACTCTCTCTCTATCTCGCTCTCTCTGTCTCCCGTTCACTCTCTCTTCTCGCTCTCTCTGTCTGTCATTCACTCTCTGTCTATCTCGCTCTCTCTGTCTCTCGTTCACTCTCTCTCTATCTCGCTCTCTCTGTCTCTCGTTCACTCTATCTTGCTCTCTCTGTCTCTCGTTCACTCTTTCTCTATATCGCTCTCTCTGTCTCCCGTTCACTCTCTCTCTATCTCGCTCTATCTGTCTCTCGTTCACTCTCTCTCTATCTCGCTTTCTCTGTCTCTCGTTCACTATCTCTCTATCTCGCTCGCTCTGTCTCTCATTCACTCCCTCTCTATCTCGATCTCTCTGTCTCTCGTTCACTCTCTCTCTATCTCTTTCTCTCTGTCTATAGTTCACTCTCTCACTATCTCGCGCTCTCTGTCTCTCTTTCAGTCTCTCCCTATCTCGCTCTCTCTGTCTATAGTTCACTCTCTCTCTATCTCGCTCTCTCTGTCTCACAATCAATCTCTCTCTATCTCGCTCTCTCTGTCTCTCGTTCACTCTCTCACTATCTCGCTCTCTCTGACTCTCGTTCAATCTCTCTCTATCTCGCTCTCTCTGTCTCTCATTCACTCTCTCTATCTTGCTCTCTCTGTCTCCCGTTCACTCTCTCTCTCTCTCGATCTCTCTGTCTCTCGTTCACTCTCTCTTTATCTCGCTCTCTCTGTCTCTCATTCACTCTCTCTATCTTGCTCAATCTGTCTCCCATTCACTCTCTCTCTAACTCGCTCTCTTTGTCTCCCGTTCACTCTCTCTCTATCTCTCTCTCTCTGTCTCCCGTTCACTCACTCTCTATCTCGCTCTTTCTGTCTCTCGTTCACTGTCTCTCTATCTCGCTCGCTCTGTCTCTCGTTCACTCTCTCTCTATCTCGCTCTCTCTGTCTCTCGTTCACTCTCTCTCTATCTCGCTCTCTCTGTCTATAGTTCACTCTCTCACTATCTCGCGCTCTCTGTCGCTCGTTCAGTCTCTCCCTATCTCGCTCTCTCTGTCTATAGTTCACTCTCTCTATCTCGTTCTCTCTGTCTCATAATCAATCTCTCTCTATCTTGCTCTCTGTCTCTCGTTCACTCTCTATCTCGCTCTCTCTGTCTCTCGTTCACTCTCTCTCTATCTCGCTCTCTCTGTCTCTCGTTCACTCTCTCTCTATTTCGCTCTCTCTGTCTCTCGTTCACTCACTCTCTATGTCGCTCTCTCTCTCTATCGTTCACTCTCTATCTCGCTCTCACTCTCTCTCGTTCACTCTCTCTTTTTCTCACTCTCTCTGTCTCCCGTTCACACTCTCTCTATCTCGCTCTCTCTGTCTCTCGTTCACTCTCTCTCTATCTCGCTCTCTCTGTCTCTCGTTCACTGTCTCTCTATCTCGCTATCTCTGTCTCCCCTTCACTCTCTTTCCATCTCGCTCTCTCTGTCTCTCGTTCATTCTCTCTCTATCTCGCACTCTCTCTCTCTCATTCAGTCTCTATCTATCTCGCTCTTTCTGTCTCTCATTCACTCTCTCTCTATCTCGCTCTCTGTCTCCCTTTCACTCTCTCTCTGTGTCACTCTCACTGTCTCATTCACTCTCTCTCTCTCTCACTCTCTCTGTCTCTCGTTCACTCTCTATCTCGCTCTCTCTTTCTCTCATTCACTCTCTCTCTATCTCGCTCTCTCTGTCTCTCGTTCACTCTGTCTCTATCTCACTCTCTCTGTACCTCATTCACTCTCTCTCTATCTCGCTCTCTCTGTCTCTTATTCACTCTCTCTCTATCTCGCTCTCTCTGTGTCTCGTTCATTCCCTCTACCTCGCTCTCCCTATCTCTCGTTCACTCTCTCTCTATCTCACTCTCTCTGTATCTCATTCACTCTCTCTCTATCTCGCTCACTCTGTCTCTTATTCACACTCTCTCTATCTCGCTCACTCTGTGTCTCGTTCATTCCCTCTACCTCGCTCTCTTTATCTCTCTTTCACTCTCTCTCTATCTCACTCTGTCTGTATCTCATTCACTCTCTCTGTATCTAGCTCTCTCTGTCTCTCGTTCACTCTCTCTCTATCTCGCTCTCTCTCTCTCTCGTTCAATCTCTCTCTATCTCGCTCTCATTCTCTCTCACTGTATCTCGCGCTCTCTGACTCTCGTTCACTCTCTCTCAATCTTACTCTCTCTGTCTCTCGTTCACTCTCACTCTCACTCGCCCTCTCTGTCTCCCGTTTACTCTCTCAATCTCGCTCTCTCTGTCTCTCATTCACTCGCTCTCTATCTCGCTCTCTCTGCCTCAAGTTCATTCTCTCTCTCTCTCGCTCTCTCTGTCTCTCATTCACTCTCTCTCTATCTCCCTCTCTCATTCTCCCGTTCACTCTCTCTCTATCTCGCTCTCTCTGTCTCTCGTTCACTCTCTCACTATCTCACTCTCTCTGTCTCCCGTTCACTCTCTCTCTATTTCGCTCTCTCTGTCTCTCGTTCAGTCTCTCTCTATCTCGCTCTGTCTGTATCTCATTCACTCGATCCCTCTCTCGCTCTCTCTGTCTGTCATTCACTCTCTCTCTATCTCGATCTCTCTGTCTCTCGTTCACTCTCTCTCTATCTCGCTCTCTCTGTCTCTCGTTCACTCTATCTTGCTCTCTCTGTCTCTCGTTCACTCTCTCTCTATCTCGCTCTCTCTGTCTCCCGTTCACTCACTCTCTATCTCGCTCTATCTGTCTCTCGTTCACTCTCTCTCTATCTCGCTCTCTCTGTCTCTCGTTCACTATCTCTCTATCTCGCTCGCTCTGTCTCTCGTTCACTCTCTCTCTATCTTTCTCTCTCTGTCTATAGTTCACTCTCTCACTATCCCGCGCTCTCTGTCTCTCTTTCAGTCTCTCTTTATCTCGCTCTCTCTGTCTATAGTTCACTCTCTCTCTATCTCTCTCTCTCTGTCTCACAATCAATCTCTCTCTGTCTCGCTCTCTCTGTCTCTCTTTCACTCTCTCTATCTCGCTCTCTCTGTCTCTCGTTCACTCTCTCTCTATCTCGCTCTCTCTGTCTCTCGTTCACTGTCTCTCTATGTCGCTCTCTCTCTCTATCGTTCACTCTCTATCTCGCTATCACTGTCTCTCGTTCAATCTCTCTTTATCTCACTCTCTCTGTCTCTCATTCACTCTCTCTCTATCTCAATCTCTCTTTCTCTCATTCGTTCTCTCTCTATCTCGCTCTCTGTCTCCCGTTCACACTCTCTCTATCTCGCTCTCTCTGTCTCTCGTTCACTCTCTCACTATCTCGCTCTCTCTGACTCTCGTTCAATCTCTCTCTCTAACTCGCTCTCTCATTCACTCTCTCTCTATCTCGCTCTCTCTGTCTCTCGTTCACTCTCTCTCTATCTCGCTTTCTCTGTCTCTTGTTCACCCTCTCTCTATCTCGCTCTCTCTGTCTCCCGTTGACTCTCTCTTCTCGCTCTCTCTGTCTGTCATTCACTCTCTCTCTATCTCGCTCTCTCTGTCTCTCGTTCACTCTCTCTCTATCTCGCTCTCTCTGTCTCTCATTCACTCTCTCTATCTTGCTCTCTCTGTCTCCCGTTCACTCTCTCTCTATCTCGCTCTCTTTGTCTCCCGTTCACTCTCTCTCTATCTCTCTCTCTCTGTCTCCCGTTCACTCTCTCTCTATCTCGCTCTATCCGTCTCTCGTTCACTCTCTCTCTATCTCGCTCTTTCTGTCTCTCGTTCACTGTCTCTCTATCTCGCTCTCACTGTCTCTCGTTCACTCTCTCTTTATCTCACTCTCTCTGTCTCTCATTCACTCTCTCTCTATCTCAATCTCTCTGTCTCTCATTCGCTCTCTCTCTATCTCGCTCTCTCTTCTCCCATTCACACTCTCTCTATCTCGCTCTCTCTGTCTCTCGTTCACTCTCTCTCTATCTCGCTCTCTCTGTCTCTCGTTCACTGTCTCTCTATCTCGTTATCTCTGTCTCCCCTTCACTCTCTCTCCATCTCGCTCTCTCTGTCTCTCGTTCATTCTCTCTCTATCTCGCACTCTCTCTCTCTCATTCACTCTCTCTCTATCTCGCTCTTCCTGTCTCTCATTCACTCTCTCTCTATCTCGCTCTCTGTCTCCCGTTCACTCTCTCTCTGTGTCGCTCTCACTGTCTCATTCACTCTCTCTCTCTCTCACTCTGTCTCTCGTTCACTCTCTATCTCTCTCTCTCTCTCTCTCTCATTCACTCGATCTCTATCTCGGTCTCTCTGTCTCCCGTGCATTCTCTCTCTATCTCGCTCTCTCTGTCTCCCGTTCACACTCTCTCTATCTCGCTCTCTCTGTCTCTCGTTCACTCTCTCTCTGTCTTGCTCTCTCTGTCTCTCGTTCACTGTCTCTCTATCTCGCTATCTCTGTCTCCCCTTCACTCTTTCTCTATCTCGCTCTCTCTGTCTCCCATTCACTCTCTCTCTATCTTGCTCTATCTGTCTCTCGTTCACTCTCTCTCTATCTCGCTCTCTCTGTCTCTCGTTCACTGTCTCTCTATCTCGCTCGCTCTGTCTCTCGTTCACTCTCTCTCTATCTCGCTCTTTCTGTCTCTCGTTCACTGTCTCTCTATCTCGCTCTCACTGTCTCTCGTTCACTCTCTCTTTATCTCACTCTCTCTGTCTCTCATTCACTCTCTCTCTATCTCAATCTCTCTGTCTCTCATTCGCTCTCTCTCTATCTCGCTCTCTCTTCTCCCATTCACACTCTCTCTATCTCGCTCTCTCTGTCTCTCGTTCACTCTCTCTCTATCTCGCTCTCTCTGTCTCTCGTTCACTGTCTCTCTATCTCGTTATCTCTGTCTCCCCTTCACTCTCTCTCCATCTCGCTCTCTCTGTCTCTCGTTCATTCTCTCTCTATCTCGCACTCTCTCTCTCTCATTCACTCTCTCTCTATCTCGCTCTTCCTGTCTCTCATTCACTCTCTCTCTATCTCGCTCTCTGTCTCCCGTTCACTCTCTCTCTGTGTCGCTCTCACTGTCTCATTCACTCTCTCTCTCTCTCACTCTGTCTCTCGTTCACTCTCTATCTCTCTCTCTCTCTCTCTCTCATTCACTCGATCTCTATCTCGGTCTCTCTGTCTCCCGTGCATTCTCTCTCTATCTCGCTCTCTCTGTCTCCCGTTCACACTCTCTCTATCTCGCTCTCTCTGTCTCTCGTTCACTCTCTCTCTGTCTTGCTCTCTCTGTCTCTCGTTCACTGTCTCTCTATCTCGCTATCTCTGTCTCCCCTTCACTCTTTCTCTATCTCGCTCTCTCTGTCTCCCATTCACTCTCTCTCTATCTTGCTCTATCTGTCTCTCGTTCACTCTCTCTCTATCTCGCTCTCTCTGTCTCTCGTTCACTGTCTCTCTATCTCGCTCGCTCTGTCTCTCGTTCACTCTCTCTCTATCTCTCTCTCTCTGTCTATAGTTCACTCTCTCACTATCTCGCGCTCTCTGTCTCTCGTTCACTCTCTCTCTATCTCGCTCTCTCTGCCTCTCGTTCACTCTCTCTCTATCTCTCTCTCTCTGTCTATAGTTCACTCTCTCACTATCTCGCGCTCTCTGTCTCTCGTTCAGTCTCTCCCTATCTCGCTCTCTCTGTCTATAGTTCACTCTCTCTCTGTCTCGCTCTCTCTGTCTCACAATCAATCTCTCTCTATCTCGCTCTCTCTGTCTCTCGTTCACTCTCTCTCTATCTCGCTCTCTGTCTCCCGTTCACTCTCTCTCTGTGTCGCTCTCTCTGTCTCTCGTTCACTCTCTCTATTTCGCTCTCTCTGTCTCTCGTTCAATCACTCTCTATGTCGCTCTCTCTCTCTATCGTTCACTCTCTATCTCGCTCTCACTGTCTCTCGTTCACTCTCTCTTTATCTCACTCTCTCTGTCTCTCATTCACTCTCTCTCTATCTCAATCTCTCTGTCTCTCATTCGCTCTCTCTCTATCTCGCTCTCTCTTCTCCCATTCACACTCTCTCTATCTCGCTCTCTCTGTCTCTCGTTCACTCTCTCTCTATCTCGCTCTCTCTGTCTCTCGTTCACTGTCTCTCTATCTCGTTATCTCTGTCTCCCCTTCACTCTCTCTCCATCTCGCTCTCTCTGTCTCTCGTTCATTCTCTCTCTATCTCGCACTCTCTCTCTCTCATTCAGTCTCTATCTATCTCGCTCTTTCTGTCTCTCATTCACTCTCTCTCTATCTCGCTCTCTGTCTCCCGTTCACTCTCTCTCTGTGTCGCTCTCACTGTCTCATTCACTCTCTCTCTCTCTCACTCTCTCTGTCTCTCGTTCACTCTCTATCTCTCTCTCTCTCTCTCATTCACTTGATCTCTATCTCGGTCTCTATGTCTCCCGTGCATTCTCTCTCTATCTCGCTCTCTCTGTCTCCCGTTCACACTCTCTCTATCTCGCTCTCTCTGTCTCTCGATCACTCTCTCTCTCTCTTGCTCTCTCTGTCTCTCGTTCACTGTCTCCCTATCTCGCTATCTCTGTCTCTCGTTCACTCTCTCACTATCACAATCTCTCTGTCTCCCGTTCACTCTCTCTCTATTTTGCTCTCTCTGTCTCTCGTTCACTCTCTCTCTATCTCGCCCGCTCTGTCTCTCGTTCACTCTCTCTCTATTTCGCTCTCTCTGTCTCTCGTTCACTCTCTCTCTATCTCGCTCTGTCTGTTTCTCATTCACTCGATCCCTCTCTCGCCCTCTCTGTCTCTCTATCACTCTCTCTCTATCTCTCTCTCTCTCTCTCTCATTCACTCGATCTCTATCTCGGTCTCTCTGTCTCCCGTTCACTCTCTCTCTATCTCGCCCGCTCTGTCTCTCGTTCACTCTCTCTCTATCTCGCTCTCTCTGTCTCTCGTTCTCTCTCTCTCTATCTCGCTTTGTCTGTATCTCATTCACTCGATCCCTCTCTCGAACTCTCTGTCTCTCTATCACTCACTCTCTATCTCACTCTCTCTCTCTCTCATTCACTCGATCTCTATCTCGCTCTCTCTGTCTCCCGTGCATTCTCTCTCTATCTCGCTCTCTCTTTCTCCCGTTCACACTCTCTCTATCTCGCTCTCTCTTTCTCTCGTTCACTCTCTCTCTATCTTGCTCTCTCTGTCTCTCGTTCACTGTCTCTCTATCTCGCTCTCTCTGTCTCCCGTTCACTCTCTCTCTATCTCTCTCTCTGTCTCCCGTTCACTCTCTCTCTATCTCGCTCTCTCTGTCTCTATTTCACTCTCTCTATCTCGCTCTCTCTGTCTCTCGTTCACTCTCTCTCTATCTCGCTCTCTCTGTCTCTCGTTCACTCTCTCTCTATTTCGCTCTCTCTGTCTCTCGTTCACTCTCTCTCTATGTCGCTCTCTCTCTTTATCGTTCACTCTCTATCTCGCTCTCACTGTCTCTCATTCACTCTCTCTCTATCTCAATCTCTCTTTCTCTCATTCGCTCTCTCTCTATCTCGCTCTCTCTGTCTCCCGTTCACACTCTCTCTATCTCGCTCTCTCTGTCTCTCGTTCACTCTCTCACTATCTCGCTCTCTCTGTCTCTTGTTCACTCTCTCTCTATCTCGCTCTCTCTGTCTCTTGTTCACTCTCTCTCTATCTCGCTCTCTCTGTCTCCCGTTCACTCTCTCTCCTCGCTCTCTCTGTCTGTCTTTCTCTCTCTCTCTATCTCACTCTCTCTGTCTCTCGTTCACTCTCTCTATCTTGCTCTCTCTGTCTCCCGTTCACTCTCTCTCTATTTCGCTCTCTCTGTCTCCCGTTCACTCTCTCTATATCTCTCTCTCTCTGTCTCCCGTTCACTCTCTCTCTATCTCGCTCTATCTGTCTCTCGTTCACTCTCTCTCTATCTCGCTCTTTCTGTCTCTCGTTCACTGTCTCTCTATCTCGCTCGCTCTGTCTCTCGTTCACTCTCTCTCTATCTCGCTCTCTCTGTCTCTCGTTCACTCTCTCTCTATCTCGCTCTCTCTGTCTTTTGTTCATTTTCTCTCTATCTCGCTCTCTCTGTCTCCCGTTCACTCTCTCTTCTCGCTCTCTCTGTTTGTCTTTCACTCTCTCTCTATCTCGCTCTCTCTTTCTCTCGTTCACTCTCTCTCTATCTCGCTCTCTCTGTCTCTCGTTCATTCTCTCTATCTTGCTCTCTCTGTCTCCCGTTCACTCTCTCTCTATCTCGTTCTCTCTGTCTCTCGTTCACTCTCTCTCTATCTCGCTCTCTCTGTCTCTCGTACACTGTCTCTCTATCTCGCTCGCTCTTTCTCTCGTTCAATCTCTCTCTATCTCGCTCTCTCTGTCTCTCGTTCACTCTCTCTCTATCTCTCTCTCTCTGTCTATAGTTCACTCGATCTCTATCTCGCTCTCTCTGTCTCCCGTTCACCCTCTCTCTATCTCGCTCTCTCTGTCTCCCCTTCACTCTCTCTCTATCTCGCTCTCTCTGTCTCCCGTTCACTCGCTCTCTATCTCGCTCTCTCTGTCTCCCGTTCACTCTCTCTCTAGCTCGCTCTCTCTGTCTCTCGTTCACTCTCTCTATATCTCGCTCTCTCTGTCTCTCATTCACTCTCTCTCTACCTCCCTCACTCTGTCTCCCATTCACTCTCTCTCTATCTCGCTCTCTCTGTCTCTCATTCACTCTCTCTCTATCTCGCTCACTCTGTCTCTCATTCACTCTCTCTCTATCTCGCTCAATCTGTCTCCCGTTCACTCTCTCTCTATCTCAATCTCTCTGTCTCTCATTTGCTCTCTCTCTATCTCACTCTCTCTGTCTCTCATTTGCTCTCTCTCTATCTCGCTCTCTGTCTCCCGTTCACACTCTCTCTATCTCGCTCTCTCTGGCTCTCATTCACTCTCTCTCTATCTCGCACTCTCCGTCTCTCGTTCACTCTCTCTCTATCTCGCTCTCTCTGTCTCCCATTCACTCTCTCTCTATCTCGCTCTCTCTGTCTCCCGTTCATTCTCTCTCTATTTCTCTCTCTCGGTCTCTCCTTCACACTCTATCTCGCCCTCGCTGACTCTCGTTCACTCTCTCTCTATCTCGCTCACTCTGTCTCCCGGTCACTCTCTCTTTATCTCGCTCTCTCTGTCTCTCATTCACTCTCTCTCTATCTCGCCCGCTCTCTCATTCACTCTCTCTCTATCTCGCTCTATCTGTCTCTCGTTCACTCTCCCACTATCTCGCTCTCTCTGTCTCTCGTTCAATCTCTCTCTGTAACTCGCTCTCTCATTCACTCTCTCTCTATCTCGCTCTCTCTGTCTCTCGTTCACTCTCTCTCTATCTCGCTCTCTCTGTCTCTTGTTCACTCTCTCTCTATCTCGCTCTCTCTGTCTCCCGTTCACTCTCTCTTCTCGCTCTCTCTGTCTGTCATTCACTCTCTGTCTATCTCGCTCTCTCTGTCTCCCGTTCACTTTCTCTCTATCTCGCTCTATCTATCTCTCGTTCACTCTCTCACTATCACACTCTCTCTGTCTCCCGTTCACTCTCTCTCTATTTCGCTCTCTCTGTCTCTCATTCACTCTCTCTCCATCTCGCTCTCTCTGTCTCTCGTTCACTCTCTCTCTATCTCGCTTTGTCTGTATCTCATTCACTCGATCCCTCTCTCGCTCTCTCTGTCTCTCTTTCACTCACTCTCTATCTCACTCTCTCTCTCTCTCATTCTCTCGATCTCTATCTCGCTCTCTCTGTCTCCCGTGCATTCTCCCTCTATCTCGCGCTCTCTGTCTCCCGTTCACCCTCTCTCTATCTCGCTCTCTCTGTCTCTCGTTCAGTCTCTCCCTATCTCGCTCTCTCTGTCTATAGTTCAATCTCTCTATCTCGCTCTCTCTGTCTCTCGTTCACTCTCTCTCTATCTCGCTCTCTCTGTCTCTCGTTCACTCTCTCTCTATCTTGCTCTCTCTCTCTCTCGTTCACTGTCTCTCTATCTCGCTTTCTCTGTCTCCCCTTCACTCTCTCTCTATCTCGCTCTCTCTGTCTCCCGTTCACTCTCTCTCTATCTCGCTCTCTGTCTACTGTTCTCTCTCTCTCTATCTCTCTCTCTGTCTCCCGTTCAGTCTCTCTCTATCTCGCTCTCTCTGTCTCCCATTCACTCGCTCTCTATCTCGCTCTCTCTGTCTCCCGTTCACTCTCTCTCTAGCTCGCTCTCTCTGTCTCTCGTTCACTCTCTCTATATCTCGCTCTCTCTGTCTCTCATTCACTCTCTCTCTACCTCCCTCACTCTGTCTCCCATTCACTCTCTCTCTATCTCGCTCTCTCTGTCTCTCATTCACTCTCTCTCTATCTCGCTCAAAATGTCTCCCGTTCACTCTCTCTCTATCTCACTCTCTCTGTCTCTCATTCACTCTCTCTCTATCTCACTCTCTCTGTCTCTCATTTGCTCTCTCTCTATCTCGCTCTCTGTCTCCCGTTCACACTCTCTCTATCTCGCTCTCTCTGGCTTTCATTCACTCTCTCTCTATCTCGCACTCTCCGTCTCTCGTTCACTCTCTCTCTATCTCGCTCTCTCTGTCTCCCATTCACTCTCTCTCTATCTCGCTCTCTCTGTCTCCCGTTCATTCTCTCTCTATTTCGCTCTCTCGGTCTCTCCTTCACACTCTATCTCGCCCTCGCTGACTCTCGTTCACTCTCTCTCTATCTCGCTCACTCTGTCTCCCGGTCACTCTCTCTCTATCTCGCTCTCTCTGTCTCTCATTCACTCTCTCTCTATCTCGCCCGCTCTCTCATTCACTCTCTCTCTATCTCGCTCTATCTGTCTCTCGTTCACTCTCCCACTATCTCGCTCTCTCTGTCTCTCGTTCAATCTCTCTCTCTAACTCGCTGTCTCATTCACTCTCTCTCTATCTCACTCTCTCTGTCTCTCGTTCACTCTCTCTCTATCTCGCTCTCTCTGTCTCTCGTTCACTCTCTCACTATCTCGCTCTCTCTGTCTCTCGTTCACTCTCTCTCTATCTCGCTCTCTCTGTCTCTTGTTCACTCTCTCTCTATCTCGCTCTCTCTGTCTCCCGTTCACTCTCTCTCCTCGCTCTCTCTGTCTGTCTTTCTCTCTCTCTCTATCTCGCTCTCTCTGTCTCTCGTTCACTCTCTCTATCTCGCTCTCTCTGTCTCTCGTTCAATCTCTCTCTCTAACTCGCTCTCTCATTCACTCTATCTCTATCTCGCTCTCTCTATCTCCCGTTCACTCTCTCTCTATCTCGCTCTATCTATCTCTCGTTCACTCTCTCACTATCACACTCTCTCTGTCTCCCGTTCACTCTCTCTCTATTTCACTCTCTCTGTCTCTCGTTCACTCTCTCTCTATCTCGCCCGCTCTGTCTCTCGTTCACTCTCTCTCTATCTCGCTCTCTCTGTCTCTCGTTCACTCTCTCTCTATCTCGCTTTGTCTGTATCTCATTCACTCGATCCCTCTCTCGCTCTCTCTGTCTCTCTTTCACTCACTCTCTATCTCACTCTCTCTCTCTCTCATTCTCTCGATCTCTATCTCGCTCTCTCTGTCTCCCGTGCATTCTCCCTCTATCTCGCGCTCTCTGTCTCCCGTTCACCCTCTCTCTATCTCGCTCTCTCTGTCTCTCGTTCAGTCTCTCCCTATCTCGCTCTCTCTGTCTATAGTTCAATCTCTCTATCTCGCTCTCTCTGTCTCTCGTTCACTCTCTCTCTATCTCGCTCTCTCTGTCTCTCGTTCACTCTCTCTCTATCTTGCTCTCTCTGTCTCTCGTTCACTGTCTCTCTATCTCGCTTTCTCTGTCTCCCCTTCACTCTCTCTCTATCTCGCTCTCTCTGTCTCCCGTTCACTCTCTCTCTATCTCGCTCTCTGTCTACTGTTCTCTCTCTCTCTATCTCGCTCTCTCTGTCTCCCGTTCACTCTCTCTCTAGCTCGCTCTCTCTGTCTCTCGTTCACTCTCTCTATATCTCGCTCTCTCTGTCTCTCATTCACTCTCTCTCTACCTCCCTCACTCTGTCTCCCATTCACTCTCTCTCTATCTCGCTCTCTCTGTCTCTCATTCACTCTCTCTCTATCTCGCTCACTCTGTCTCTCATTCACTCTCTCTCTATCTCGCTCAATCTGTCTCCCGTTCACTCTCTCTCTATCTCACTCTCTCTGTCTCTCATTCACTCTCTCTCTATCTCACTCTCTCTGTCTCTCATTTGCTCTCTCTCTATCTCGCTCTCTGTCTCCCGTTCACACTCTCTCTATCTCGCTCTCTCTGGCTCTCATTCACTCTCTCTCTATCTCGCACTCTCCTTCTCTCGTTCACTCTCTCTCTATCTCGCTCTCTCTGTCTCCCATTCACTCTCTCTCTATCTCGCTCTCTCTGTCTCCCGTTCATTCTCTCTCTATTTCTCTCTCTCGGTCTCTCCTTCACACTCTATCTCACCCTCGCTGACTCTCGTTCACTCTCTCTCTATCTCGCTCACTCTGTCTCCCGGTCACTCTCTCTCTATCTCGCTCTCTCTGTCTCTCATTCACTCTCTCTCTATCTCGCCCGCTCTCTCATTCACTCTCTCTCTATCTCGCTCTATCTGTCTCTCGTTCACTCTCCCACTATCTCGCTCTCTCTGTCTCTCGTTCAATCTCTCTCTCTAACTCGCTCTCTCATTCACTCTCTCTCTATCTCGCTCTCTCTGTCTCTCGTTCACTCTCTCTCTATCTCGCTCTCTCTGTCTCCCGTTCACTCTCTCTTCTCGCTCTCTCTGTCTGTCATTCACTCTCTGTCTATCTCGCTCTCTCTGTCTCCCGTTCACTCTCTATCTCGCTCTATCTATCTCTCGTTCACTCTCTCACTATCACACTCTCTCTGTCTCCCGTTCACTCTCTCTCTATTTCGCTCTCTCTGTCTCTCGTTCACTCTCTCTCTATCTCGCCCGCTCTGTCTCTCGTTCACTCTCTCTCTATCTCGCTCTCTCTGTCTCTCGTTCACTCTCTCTCTATCTCGCTTTGTCTGTATCTCATTCACTCGATCCCTCTCTCGCTCTCTCTGTCTCTCTTTCACTCACTCTCTATCTCACTCTCTCTCTCTCTCGTTCACTCTCTCTCTATCTCGCTCTCTCTGTCTCTCGTTCACTCTCTCTCTATCTCGCTCTCTCTGTCTCTCGTTCACTCTCTCTCTATCTTGCTCTCTCTGTCTCTCGTTCACTGTCTCTCTATCTCGCTTTCTCTGTCTCCCCTTCACTCTCTCTCTATCTCGCTCTCTATGTATCCCGTTCACTCTCTCTCTATCTCGCTCTCTGTCTACTGTTCTCTCTCTCTCTATCTCTCTCTCTGTCTCCCGTTCAGTCTCTCTCTATCTCGCTCTCTCTGTCTCCCGTTCACTCGCTCTCTATCTCGCTCTCTCTGTCTCCCGTTCACTCTCTCTCTAGCTCGCTCTCTCTGTCTCTCGTTCACTCTCTCTATATCTCGCTCTCTCTGTCTCTCATTCACTCTCTCTCTACCTCCCTCACTCTGTCTCCCATTCACTCTCTCTCTATCTCGCTCTCTCTGTCTCTCATTCACTCTCTCTCTATCTCGCTCACTCTGTCTCTCATTCACTCTCTCTCTATCTCGCTCAAAATGTCTCCCGTTCACTCTCTCTCTATCTCACTCTCTCTGTCTCTCATTCACTCTCTCTCTATCTCACTCTCTCTGTCTCTCATTTGCTCTCTCTCTATCTCGCTCTCTGTCTCCCGTTCACACTCTCTCTATCTCGCTCTCTCTGGCTCTCATTCACTCTCTCTCTATCTCGCACTCTCCGTCTCTCGTTCACTCTCTCTCTATCTCGCTCTCTCTGTCTCCCATTCACTCTCTCTCTATCTCGCTCTCTCTGTCTCCCGTTCATTCTCTCTCTATTTCGCTCTCTCGGTCTCTCCTTCACACTCTATCTCGCCCTCGCTGACTCTCGTTCACTCTCTCTCTATCTCGCTCACTCTGTCTCCCGGTCACTCTCTCTCTATCTCGCTCTCTCTGTCTCTCATTCACTCTCTCTCTATCTCGCCCGCTCTCTCATTCACTCTCTCTCTATCTCGCTCTATCTGTCTCTCGTTCACTCTCCCACTATCTCGCTCTCTCTGTCTCTCGTTCAATCTCTCTCTCTAACTCGCTGTCTCATTCACTCTCTCTCTATCTCACTCTCTCTGTCTCTCGTTCACTCTCTCTCTATCTCGCTCTCTCTGTCTCTTGTTCACTCTCTCTCTATCTCGCTCTCTCTGTCTCCCGTTCACTCTCTCTTCTCGCTCCCTCTGTCTGTCATTCACTCTCTGTCTATCTCGCTCTCTCTGTCTCTCGTTCACTCTCTCTCTATCTCGCTCTCTCTGTCTTCGTTCACTCTATCTTGCTCTCTCTGTCTCTCGTCCACTCTCTCTCTATCTCGCTCTCTCTGTCTCCCGTTCACTCTCTCTCTATCTCCCTCTATCTGTCTCTAGTTCACTCTCTCTCTATCTCGCTCTCTCTGTCTCTCGTTCACTCTCTCTCTATCTCTCTATCTCTGTCTATAGTTCACTCTCTCAGTATCTCGCTCTCTCTGTCTCTCGTTCAGTCTCTCCCTATCTCGCTCTCTCTGTCTATAGTTCACTCTCTCTCTATCTCGCTCTCTCTGTCTCACAATCAATCTCTCTCTATCTCGCTCTCTCTGTCTCTCGTTCACTCTCTCTGTATCTCGCTCTCTCTGTCTCTCGTTCACTCTCTCTCTATTTCGCTCTCTCTGTCTCTCGTTCAATCACTCTCTATGTCGCTCTCTCTCTCTATCGTTCACTCTCTATCTCGCTCTCTCTGTCTCCCGTTCACACTCTCTCTATCTCGCTCTCTCTGTCTCTCATTCACTCTCTCTCTATCTCGCACTCTCTGTCTCTCGTTCACTCTCTCTCTATCTCGCTCTCTCTGTCTCCCGTTCACTCTCTCTCTATCTCGCTCTCTCTGTCTCCCGTTCATTCTCTCTCTATTTCGCTCTCTCGGTCTCTCCTTCACACTCTATCTCGCCCTCGCTGACTCTCGTTCACTCTCTCTCTATCTTGCTCACTCTGTCTCCCGGTCACTCTCTCTCTATCTCGCTCTCTCTGTCTCTCGTTCACTCTCTCTCTATCTCGCCCGCTCTCTCATTCACTCTCTCTCTATCTCGCTCTATCTGTCTCTCGTTCACTCTCCCAGTATCTCGCTCTCTCTGTGTCTCGTTCAATCTCTCTCTCTAACTCGCTCTCTCATTCACTCTCTCTATATCTCGCTCTCTCTGTCTCTCGTTCACTCTCTCTCTATCTCGCTCTCTCTGTCTCTTGTTCACTCTCTCTCTATCTCTTTCTCTCTGTCTCCCGTTCACTCTCTCTTCTCGCTCTCTCTGTCTGTCATTCACTCTCTGTCTATCTCGCTCTCTCTGTCTCTCGTTCACTCTCCCAATATCTCGCTCTCTCTGTCTCTCGTTCAATCTCTCTCTCTAACTCGCTCTCTCATTCACTCTCTCTATATCTCGCTCTCTCTGTCTCTCGTTCACTCTCTCTCTATCTCGCTCTCTCTGTCTCCCGTTCACTCTCTCTTCTCGCTCACTCTGTCTGTCATTCACTCTCTGTCTATCTCGCTCTCTCTGTCTCTCGTTCACTCTCTCTCTCTGTCGCTCTCTCTCTCTATCGTTCACTCTCTATCTCGCTCTCACTGTCTCTCGTTCACTCTCTCTTTATCTCACTCTCTCTGTCTCTCATTCACTCTCTCTCTATCACAATCTCTCTGTCTCTCTTTCGCTCTCTCTCTATCTCGCTCTCTCTGTCTCTCGTTCAATCTCTCTATCTTGCTCTCTTTGTCTCCCGTTCACTCTCTCTCTATCTCGCTCTCTCTGTCTCCCGTTCACACTCTCTCTATCTCGCTCTCTCTGTCTCTCGTTCACTCTCTCTCTATCTTGCTCTCTCTGTCTCTCGTTCACTGTCTCTCTATCTCGCTCTCTCTGTCTCCCGTTCACTCTCTCTCTATCTCGCTCTCTGTCTACTGTTCTCTCTCTCTCTATCTCTCTCTCTGTCTCCCGTTCACTCTCTCTCTATCTCGCTCTCTCTGTATCTCGTTCACTCTCTCACTATCTCACTCTCTCTGTCTCCCGTTCACTCTCTCTCTATTTCGCTCTCTCTGTCTCTCGTTCACTCTCTCTCTATCTCGCCCGCTCTGTCTCTCGTTCACTCTCTCTCTATCTCGCTCTCTCTGTCTCTCGTTCACTCTCTCTCTATCTCGCTCTGTCTGTATCTCATTCACTCAATCCCTCTCTCGCTCTCTCTGTCTCTCTATCACTCTCTCTCTATCTCACTCTCTCTCTCTCTCATTCACTCGATCTCTATCTCGCTCTCTCTGTCTCCCGTGCATTCTCTCTCTATCTCGCTCTCTCTGTCTCCCGTTCACACTCTCTCTATCTCTCTCTCTCTGTCTCTCGTTCACTCTCTCTCTGTCTTGCTCTCTCTGTCTCTCGTTCACTGTCTCTCTATCTCGCTATCTCTGTCTCCCCTTCATTCTCTCTCTATCTCGCTCTCTCTGTCTCCCGTTCACTCTCTCTCTATCTCGCTCTATCTATCTCTCGTTCACTCTCTCACTATCACACTCTCTCTGTCTCCCGTTCACTCTCTCTCTATTTCGCTCTCTCTGTCTCTCGTTCACTCTCTCTCTATCTCGCCCGCTCTGTCTCTCGTTCACTCTCTCTCTATCTCGCTCTCTCTGTCTCTCGTTCACTCTCTCTCTATCTCGCTTTGTCTGTATCTCATTCACTCGATCCCTCTCTCGCTCTCTCTGTCTCCCGTGCATTCTACCTCTATCTCGCGCTCTCTGTCTCCCGTTCACCCTCTCTCTATCTCGCTCTCTCTGTCTCTCGTTCAGTCTCTCCCTAAATCGCTCTCTCTCTCTATAGTTCACTCTCTCTATCTCGCTCTCTCAGTCTCTCGTTCACTCTCTCTCTATCTCGCTCTCTCTGTCTCTCGTTCACTCTCTCTCTATCTCGCTCTCTCTGTCTCTCGTTCAGTCTCTCCCTAAATCGCTCTCTCTCTCTATAGTTCACTCTCTCTATCTCGCTCTCTCAGTCTCTCGTTCACTCTCTCTCTATCTCGCTCTCTCTGTCTCTCGTTCACTCTCTCTCTATCTTGCTCTCTCTGTCTCTCGTTCACTGTCTCTCTATCTCGCTATCTCTGTCTCCCCTTCACTCTCTCTCTATCTCGTTCTGTCTGTCTCCTGTTCTCTCTCTCTCTATCTCTCTCTCTGTCTCCCGTTCAGTCTCTCTCTATGTCGCTCTCTCTGTCTCCCGTTCAATCGCTCGCTATCTCGCTCTCTCTGTTTCCCGTTCACTCTCTCTCTAGCTCGCTCTCTCTGTCTCTCGTTCACTCTCTCTCTATCTCGCCCGCTCTGTCTCTCGTTCACTCTCTCACTATCACATTCTCTCTGTCTCCCGTTCACTCTCTCTCTATTTCGCTCTCTTTGTCTCTCATTCACTCTCTCTCTATCTCACTCTCTCTGTCTCTCATTTGCTCTCTCTCTATCTCGCTCTCTGTCTCCCGTTCACACTCTCTCTATCTCGCTCTCTCTGGCTCTCATTCACTCTCTCTCTATCTCGCACTCTCTGTCTCTCGTTCACTCTCTCTCTATCTCGCTCTCTCTGTCTCCCGTTCACTCTCTCTCTATCTCGCTCTCTCTGTCTCTCGTTCACTCTCTCTCTATCTCGCTTTGTCTGTATCTCATTCACTCGATCCCACTCTCGCTCTCTCTGTCTCTCTATCACTCACTCTCTATCTCACTCTCTCTCTCTCTCATTCACTCGATCTCTATCTCGCTCTCTCTGTCTCCCGTGCATTCTCCCTCTATAGCGCGCTCTCTGTCTCCCGTTCACCCTCTCTCTATCTCGCTCTCTCTGTCTCTCGTTCAGTCTCTCCCTAAATCGCTCTCTCTGTCTATAGTTCACTCTCTCTATCTCGCTCTCTCTGTCTCTCGTTCACTCTCTCTCTATCTCGCTCTCTCTGTCTCTCGTTCACTCTCTCACTATCTTGCTCTCTCTGTCTCTCGTTCACTGTCTCTCTATCTCGCTATCTCTGTCTCCCCTTCACTCTCTCTCTATCTCGTTCTCTCTGTCTTCCGTTCACTCTCTCTCTATCTCGCTCTCTGTCTACTGTTCTCTCTCTCTCTATCTCTCTCTCTGTCTCCCGTTCAGTCTCTCTCTAGCTCGCTCTCTCTGTCTCTCGTTCACTCTCTCTATATCTCGCTCTCTCTGTCTCTCATTCACTCTCTCTCTACCTCCCTCACTCTGTCTCCCATTCACTCTCTCTCTATCTCGCTCACTCTGTCTCTCATTCACTCTCTCTCTATCTCGCTCAAAATGTCTCCCGTTCACTCTCTCTCTATCTCACTCTCTCTGTCTCTCATTCACTCTCTCTCTATCTCACTCTCTCTGTCTCTCATTTGCTCTCTCTCTATCTCGCTCTCTGTCTCCCGTTCACACTCTCTCTATCTCGCTCTCTCTGGCTCTCATTCACTCTCTCTCTATCTCGCACTCTCCGTCTCTCGTTCACTCTCTCTCTATCTCGCTCTCTCTGTCTCCCATTCACTCTCTCTCTATCTCGCTCTCTCTGTCTCCCGTTCATTCTCTCTCTATCTCGCTCTCTCGGTCTCTCCTTCACACTCTATCTCGCCCTCGCTGACTCTCGTTCACTCTCTCTCTATCTCGCTCACTCTGTCTCCCGGTCACTCTCTCTCTATCTCGCTCTCTCTGTCTCTCATTCACTCTCTCTCTATCTCGCCCGCTCTCTCATTCACTCTCTCTCTATCTCGCTCTATCTGTCTCTCGTTCACTCTCCCACTATCTCGCTCTCTCTGTCTCTCGTTCAATCTCTCTCTCTAACTCGCTGTCTCATTCACTCTCTCTCTATCTCACTCTCTCTGTCTCTCGTTCACTCTCTCTCTATCTCGCTCTCTCTGTCTCTTGTTCACTCTCTCTCTATCTCGCTCTCTCTGTCTCCCGTTCACTCTCTCTTCTCGCTCCCTCTGTCTGTCATTCACTCTCTGTCTATCTCGCTCTCTCTGTCTCTCGTTCACTCTCTCTCTATCTCGCTCTCTCTGTCTTCGTTCACTCTATCTTGCTCTCTCTGTCTCTCGTCCACTCTCTCTCTATCTCGCTCTCTCTGTCTCCCGTTCACTCTCTCTCTATCTCCCTCTATCTGTCTCTAGTTCACTCTCTCTCTATCTCGCTCTCTCTGTCTCTCGTTCACTCTCTCTCTATCTCTCTATCTCTGTCTATAGTTCACTCTCTCAGTATCTCGCTCTCTCTGTCTCTCGTTCAGTCTCTCCCTATCTCGCTCTCTCTGTCTATAGTTCACTCTCTCTCTATCTCGCTCTCTCTGTCTCACAATCAATCTCTCTCTATCTCGCTCTCTCTGTCTCTCGTTCACTCTCTCTATCTCGCTCTCTCTGTCTCTCGTTCACTCTGTATCTCGCTCTCTCTGTCTCTCGTTCACTCTCTATCTATTTCGCTCTCTCTGTCTCTCGTTCAATCACTCTCTATGTCGCTCTCTCTCTCTATCGTTCACTCTCTATCTCGCTCTCTCTGTCTCCCGTTCACACTCTCTCTATCTCGCTCTCTCTGTCTCTCATTCACTCTCTCTCTATCTCGCACTCTCTGTCTCTCGTTCACTCTCTCTCTATCTCGCTCTCTCTGTCTCCCGTTCACTCTCTCTCTATCTCGCTCTCTCTGTCTCCCGTTCATTCTCTCTCTATTTCGCTCTCTCGGTCTCTCCTTCACACTCTATCTCTCCCTCGCTGACTCTCGTTCACTCTCTCTCTATCTCGCTCACTCTGTCTCCCGGTCACTCTCTCTCTATCTCGCTCTCTCTGTCTCTCGTTCACTCTCTCTCTATCTCGCCCGCTCTCTCATTCACTCTCTCTCTATCTCGCTCTATCTGTCTCTCGTTCACTCTCCCAGTATCTCGCTCTCTCTGTGTCTCGTTCAATCTCTCTCTCTAACTCGCTCTCTCATTCACTCTCTCTATATCTCGCTCTCTCTGTCTCTCGTTCACTCTCTCTCTATCTCGCTCTCTCTGTCTCTTGTTCACTCTCTCTCTATCTCGCTCTCTCTGTCTCCCGTTCACTCTCTCTTCTCGCTCTCTCTGTCTGTCATTCACTCTCTGTCTATCTCGCTCTCTCTGTCTCTCGTTCACTCTCCCAATATCTCGCTCTCTCTGTCTCTCGTTCAATCTTTCTCTCTAACTCGCTCTCTCATTCACTCTCTCTATATCTCGCTCTCTCTGTCTCTCGTTCACTCTCTCTCTATCTCGCTCTCTCTGTCTCCCGTTCACTCTCTCTTCTCGCTCTCTCTGTCTGTCATTCACTCTCTGTCTATCTCGCTCTCTCTGTCTCTCGTTCACTCTCTCTCTCTGTCGCTCTCTCTCTCTATCGTTCACTCTCTATCTCGCTCTCACTGTCTCTCGTTCACTCTCTCTTTATCTCACTCTCTCTGTCTCTCATTCACTCTCTCTCTATCACAATCTCTCTGTCTCTCTTTCGCTCTCTCTCTATCTCGCTCTCTCTGTCTCTCGTTCAATCTCTCTATCTTGCTCTCTTTGTCTCCCGTTCACTCTCTCTCTATCTCGCTCTCTCTGTCTCCCGTTCACACTCTCTCTATCTCGCTCTCTCTGTCTCTCGTTCACTCTCTCTCTATCTTGCTCTCTCTGTCTCTCGTTCACTGTCTCTCTATCTCGCTCTCTCTGTCTCCCGTTCACTCTCTCTCTATCTCGCTCTCTGTCTACTGTTCTCTCTCTCTCTATCTCTCTCTCTGTCTCCCATTCACTCTCTCTCTATCTCGCTCTCTCTGTATCTCGTTCACTCTCTCACTATCTCACTCTCTCTGTCTCCCGTTCACTCTCTCTCTATTTCGCTCTCTCTGTCTCTCGTTCACTCTCTCTCTATCTCGCCCGCTCTGTCTCTCGTTCACTCTCTCTCTATCTCGCTCTCTCTGTCTCTCGTTCACTCTCTCTCTATCTCGCTCTGTCTGTATCTCATTCACTCAATCCCTCTCTCGCTCTCTCTGTCTCTCTATCACTCTCTCTCTATCTCACTCTCTCTCTCTCTCATTCACTCGATCTCTATCTCGCTCTCTCTGTCTCCCGTGCATTCTCTCTCTATTTCGCTCTCTCTGTCTCCCGTTCACACTCTCTCTATCTCTCTCTCTCTGTCTCTCGTTCACTCTCTCTGTCTTGCTCTCTCTGTCTCTCGTTCACTGTCTCTCTATCTCGCTATCTCTGTCTCCCCTTCACTCTCTCTCTATCTCGCTCTCTCTGTCTCCCGTTCACTCTCTCTCTATCTCGCTCTATCTATCTCTCGTTCACTCTCCCACTATCACACTCTCTCTGTCTCCCGTTCACTCTCTCTCTATTTCGCTCTCTCTGTCTCTCGTTCACTCTCTCTCTATCTCGCGCGCTCTGTCTCTCGTTCACTCTCTCTCTATCTCGCTCTCTCTGTCTCTCGTTCACTCTCTCTCTATCTCGCTTTGTCTGTATCTCATTCACTCGATCCCTCTCTCGCTCTCTCTGTCTCCCGTGCATTCTACCTCTATCTCGCGCTCTCTGTCTCCCGTTCACCCTCTCTCTATCTCGCTCTCTCTGTCTCTCGTTCAGTCTCTCCCTAAACCGCTCTCTCTCTCTATAGTTCACTCTCTCTATCTCGCTCTCTCAGTCTCTCGTTCACTCTCTCTCTATCTCGCTCTCTCTGTCTCTCGTTCACTCTCTCTCTATCTTGCTCTCTCTGTCTCTCGTTCACTGTCTCTCTATCTCGCTATCTCTGTCTCCCCTTCACTCTCTCTCTATCTCGTTCTGTCTGTCTCCTGTTCACTCTCTCTCTATCTCGCTCTCTGTCTACTGTTCTCTCTCTCTCTATCTCTCTCTCTGTCTCCCGTTCAGTCTCTCTCTATCTCGCTCTCTCTGTCTCCCGTTCAATCGCTCGCTATCTCGCTCTCTCTGTTTCCCGTTCACTCTCTCTCTAGCTCGCTCTCTCTGTCTCTCGTTCACTCTCTCTCTATCTCGCCCGCTCTGTCTCTCGTTCACTCTCTCACTATCACATTCTCTCTGTCTCCCGTTCACTCTCTCTCTATTTCGCTCTCTTTGTCTCTCATTCACTCTCTCTCTATCTCACTCTCTCTGTCTCTCATTTGCTCTCACTCTATCTCGCTCTCTGTCTCCCGTTCACACTCTCTCTATCTCGCTCTCTCTGGCTCTCATTCACTCTCTCTCTATCTCGCACTCTCTGTCTCTCGTTGACTCTCTCTCTATCTCGCTCTCTCTGTCTCCCGTTCACTCTCTCTCTATCTCGCTCTCTCTGTCTCTCGTTCACTCTCTCTCTATCTCGCTTTGTCTGTATCTCATTCACTCGATCCCTCTCTCGCTCTCTCTGTCTCTCTATCACTCACTCTCTATCTCACTCTCTCTCTCTCTCATTCACTCGATCTCTATCTCGCTCTCTCTGTCTCCCGTTCATTCTCTCTCTATTTCGCTCTCTTGGTCTCTCCTTCACACTCTATCTCGCCCTCGCTGACTCTCGTTCACTCTCTCTCTATCTCGCTCACTCTGTCTCCCGGTCACTCTCTCTCTACCTCGCTCTCTCTGTCTCTCGTTCACTCTCTCTCTATCTCGCCCGCTCTCTCATTCACTCTCTCTCTATCTCGCTCTATCTGTCTCTCGTTCACTCTCCCACTATCTCGCTCGCTCTGTCTCTCGTTCACTCTCTCTCTATCTCGCTCTCTCTGTCACTCGTTCACTCTCTCTCTATCTCTCTCTCTCTGTCTATAGTTTACTCTCTCACTATCTCGCGCTCTCTGTCTCTCGTTCAGTCTCTCCCTATCTCGCTCTCTCTGTCTATAGTTCACTCTCTCTCTATCTCGCTCTCTCTGTCTCACAATCAATCTCTCTCTATCTCGCTCTCTCTGTCTCTCGTTCACTCTCTCTCTATCTCGCTCTCTCTGTCTCTCGTTCACTCTCTCTCTATTTCGCTCTCTCTGTCTCTCATTCAATAACTCTCTATGTCGCTCTCTCTCTCTATCGTTCACTCTCTATCTCGCTCTCTCTGTCTCCCATTCACACTCTCTCTATCTCGCTCTCTCTGTCTCTCATTCACTCTCTCTCTATCTCGCACTCTCTGTCTCTCGTTCACTCTCTATCTCGCTCTCTCTGTCTCCCGTTCACTCTCTCTCTATCTCGCTCTCTCTGTCTCCCGTTCATTCTCTCTCTATTTCGCTCTCTCGGTCTCTCCTTCACACTCTATCTCGCCCTCGCTGACTCTCGTTCACTCTCTCTCTATCTCGCTCACTCTGTCTCCCGGTCACTCTCTCTCTATCTCGCTCTCTCTGTCTCTCGTTCACTCTCTCTCTATCTCGCCCGCTCTCTCATTCACTCTCTCTCTATCTCGCTCTATCTGTCTCTCGTTCACTCTCCCACTATCTCGCTCTCTCTGTGTCTCGTTCAATCTCTCTCTCTAACTCGCACTCTCATTCACTCTCTCTATATCTCGCTCTCTCTGTCTCTCGTTCACTCTCTCTCTATCTCGCTCTCTGTCTCCCGTTCACTCTCTCTTCTCGCTCTCTCTGTCTGTCATTCACTCTCTGTCTATCTCGCTCTCTCTGTCTCTCGTTCACTCTCTCTCTATCTCGCTCTCTCTGTCTCTCGTTCACTCTATCTTGCTCTCTCTGTCTCCCGTTCTCTCTCTCTCTATCTCGCTCTATCTGTCTCTCGTTCACTCTCTCTCTATCTCGCTCTCTCTGTCTCTCGTTCACTGTCTCTATATCTCGCTCTCTCTGTCTCTCATTCACTCTCTCTCTACCTCCCTCACTCTGTCTCCCATTCACTCTCTCTCTATCTCGCTCTCTCTGAATCTCATTCACTCTCTCTCTATCTCGCTCACTCTGTCTCTCATTCACTCTCTCTCTATCTCGCTCAATCTGTCTCCCGTTCACTCTCTCTCTATGTCGCTCTCTCTGTCTCATTCACTCTCTCTCTCTCTCACTCTGTCTCCCGTTCACTCTCTCTCTATCTCGCTCTCTTTGTCTCTCATTCACTCTCTCTCTATCTCACTCTCTCTGTCTCTCATTCACTCTCTCTCTATCTCACTCTCTCTGTCTCTCATTTGCTCTCTCTCTATCTCGCTCTCTGTCTCCCGTTCACACTCTCTCTATCTCGCTCTCTCTGGCTCTCATTCACTCTCTCTCTATCTCGCACTCTCTGTCTCTCGTTCACTCTCTCTCTATCTCGCTCTCTCTGTCTCCCGTTCACTCTCTCTCTATCTCGCTCTCTCTGTCTCCCGTTCATTCTCTCTCTATTTCGCTCTCTTGGTCTCTCCTTCACACTCTATCTCGCCCTCGCTGACTCTCGTTCACTCTCTCTCTATCTCGCTAACTCTGTCTCCCGGTCACTCTCTCTCTACCTCGCTCTCTCTGTCTCTCGTTCACTCTCTCTCTATCTCGCCCGCTCTCTCATTCACTCTCTCTCTATCTCGCTCTATCTGTCTCTCGTTCACTCTCCCACTATCTCGCTCGCTCTGTCTCTCGTTCACTCTCTCTCTATCTCGCTCTCTCTGTCTCTCGTTCACTCTCTCTCTATCTCTCTCTCTCTGTCTATAGTTCACTCTCTCACTATCTCGCGCTCTCTGTCTCTCGTTCAGTCTTTCCCTATCTCGCTCTCTCTGTCTATAGTTCACTCTCTCTCTATCTCGCTCTCTCTGTCTCACAATCAATCTCTCTCTATCTCGCTCTCTCTGTCTCTCGTTCACTCTCTCTCTATCTCGCTCTCTCTGTCTCTCGTTCACTCTCTCTCTATTTCGCTCTCTCTGTCTCTCGTTCAATAACTCTCTATGTCGCTCTCTCTCTCTATCGTTCACTCTCTATCTCGCTCTCTCTGTCTCCCGTTCACACTCTCTCTATCTCGCTCCCTCTGTCTCTCATTCACTCTCTCTCTATCTCGCACTCTCTGTCTCTCGTTCACTCTCTATCTCGCTCTCTCTGTCTCCCGTTCACTCTCTCTCTATCTCGCTCTCTCTGTCTCCCGTTCATTCTCTCTCTATTTCGCTCTCTCGGTCTCTCCTTCACACTCTATCTCGCCCTCGCTGACTCTCGTTCACTCTCTCTCTATCTCGCTCACTCTGTCTCCCGGTCACTCTCTCTCTATCTCGCTCTCTCTGTCTCTCGTTCACTCTCTCTCTATCTCGCCCGCTCTCTCATTCACTCTCTCTCTATCTCGCTCTATCTGTCTCTCGTTCACTCTCCCACTATCTCGCTCTCTCTGTGTCTCGTTCAATCTCTCTCTCTAACTCGCACTCTCATTCACTCTCTCTATATCTCGCTCTCTCTGTCTCTCGTTCACTCTCTCTCTATCTCGCTCTCTCTGTCTCTTTTTCACTCTCTCTCTATCTCGCTCTCTGTCTCCCGTTCACTCTCTCTTCTCGCTCTCTCTGTCTGTCATTCACTCTCTGTCTATCTCGCTCTCTCTGTCTCTCGTTCACTCTCCCAATATCTCGCTCTCTCTGTCTCTCGTTCAATCTTTCTCTCTAACTCGCTCTTTCATTCACTCTCTCTATATCTCGCTCTCTCTGTCTCTCGTTCACTCTCTCTCTATCTCGCTCTCTCTGTCTCCCGTTCACTCTCTCTTCTCGCTCTCTCTGTCTGTCATTCACTCTCTGTCTATCTCGCTCTCTCTGTCTCTCGTTCACTCTCCCAATATCTCGCTCTCTCTGTCTCTCGTTCAATCTTTCTCTCTAACTCGCTCTTTCATTCACTCTCTCTATATCTCGCTCTCTCTGTCTGTCATTCACTCTCTGTCTATCTCGCTCTCTCTGTCTCTCGTTCACTCTCTCTCTCTGTCGCTCTCTCTCTCTATCGTTCACTCTCTATCTCGCTCTCACTGTCTCTCGTTCACTCTCTCTTTATCTCACTCTCTCTGTCTCTCAATCACTCTCTCTCTATCACAATCTCTCTGTCTCTCTTTCGCTCTCTCTCTATCTCGCTCTCTCTGTCTCTCGTTCAATCTCTCTATCTTGCTCTCTTTGTCTCCCGTTCACTCTCTCTCTATCTCGCTCTCTCTGTCTCCCGTTCACACTCTCTCTATCTCGCTCTCTCTGTCTCTCGTTCACTCTCTCTCTATCTTGCTCTCTCTGTCTCTCGTTCACTGTCTCTCTATCTCGCTCTCTCTGTCTCCCGTTCACTCTCTCTCTATCTCGCTCTCTGTCTACTGTTCTCTCTCTCTCTATCTCTCTCTCTGTCTCCCATTCACTCTCTCTCTATCTCGCTCTCTCTGTATCTCGTTCACTCTCTCACTATCTCACTCTCTCTGTCTCCCGTTCACTCTCTCTCTATTTCGCTCTCTCTGTCTCTCGTTCACTCTCTCTCTATCTCGCCCGCTCTGTCTCTCGTTCACTCTCTCTCTATCTCGCTCTCTCTGTCTCTCGTTCACTCTCTCTCTATCTCGCTCTGTCTGTATCTCATTCACTCAATCCCTCTCTCGCTCTCTCTGTCTCTCTATCACTCTCTCTCTATCTCACTCTCTCTCTCTCTCATTCACTCGATCTCTATCTCGCTCTCTCTGTCTCCCGTGCATTCTCTCTCTATTTCGCTCTCTCTGTCTCCCGTTCACACTCTCTCTATCTCTCTCTCTCTGTCTCTCGTTCACTCTCTCTGTCTTGCTCTCTCTGTCTCTCGTTCACTGTCTCTCTATCTCGCTATCTCTGTCTCCCCTTCACTCTCTCTCTATCTCGCTCTCTCTGTCTCCCGTTCACTCTCTCTCTATCTCGCTCTATCTATCTCTCGTTCACTCTCCCACTATCACACTCTCTCTGTCTCCCGTTCACTCTCTCTCTATTTCGCTCTCTCTGTCTCTCGTTCACTCTCTCTCTATCTCGCGCGCTCTGTCTCTCGTTCACTCTCTCTCTATCTCGCTCTCTCTGTCTCTCGTTCACTCTCTCTCTATCTCGCTTTGTCTGTATCTCATTCACTCGATCCCTCTCTCGCTCTCTCTGTCTCCCGTGCATTCTACCTCTATCTCGCGCTCTCTGTCTCCCGTTCACCCTCTCTCTATCTCGCTCTCTCTGTCTCTCGTTCAGTCTCTCCCTAAACCGCTCTCTCTCTCTATAGTTCACTCTCTCTATCTCGCTCTCTCAGTCTCTCGTTCACTCTCTCTCTATCTCGCTCTCTCTGTCTCTCGTTCACTCTCTCTCTATCTTGCTCTCTCTGTCTCTCGTTCACTGTCTCTCTATCTCGCTATCTCTGTCTCCCCTTCACTCTCTCTCTATCTCGTTCTGTCTGTCTCCTGTTCACTCTCTCTCTATCTCGCTCTCTGTCTACTGTTCTCTCTCTCTCTATCTCTCTCTCTGTCTCCCGTTCAGTCTCTCTCTATCTCGCTCTCTCTGTCTCCCGTTCAATCGCTCGCTATCTCGCTCTCTCTGTTTCCCGTTCACTCTCTCTCTAGCTCGCTCTCTCTGTCTCTCGTTCACTCTCTCTCTATCTCGCCCGCTCTGTCTCTCGTTCACTCTCTCACTATCACATTCTCTCTGTCTCCCGTTCACTCTCTCTCTATTTCGCTCTCTTTGTCTCTCATTCACTCTCTCTCTATCTCACTCTCTCTGTCTCTCATTTGCTCTCACTCTATCTCGCTCTCTGTCTCCCGTTCACACTCTCTCTATCTCGCTCTCTCTGGCTCTCATTCACTCTCTCTCTATCTCGCACTCTCTGTCTCTCGTTGACTCTCTCTCTATCTCGCTCTCTCTGTCTCCCGTTCACTCTCTCTCTATCTCGCTCTCTCTGTCTCTCGTTCACTCTCTCTCTATCTCGCTTTGTCTGTATCTCATTCACTCGATCCCTCTCTCGCTCTCTCTGTCTCTCTATCACTCACTCTCTATCTCACTCTCTCTCTCTCTCATTCACTCGATCTCTATCTCGCTCTCTCTGTCTCCCGTTCATTCTCTCTCTATTTCGCTCTCTTGGTCTCTCCTTCACACTCTATCTCGCCCTCGCTGACTCTCGTTCACTCTCTCTCTATCTCGCTCACTCTGTCTCCCGGTCACTCTCTCTCTACCTCGCTCTCTCTGTCTCTCGTTCACTCTCTCTCTATCTTGCCCGCTCTCTCATTCACTCTCTCTCTATCTCGCTCTATCTGTCTCTCGTTCACTCTCCCACTATCTCGCTCGCTCTGTCTCTCGTTCACTCTCTCTCTATCTCGCTCTCTCTGTCACTCGTTCACTCTCTCTCTATCTCTCTCTCTCTGTCTATAGTTTACTCTCTCACTATCTCGCGCTCTCTGTCTCTCGTTCAGTCTCTCCCTATCTCGCTCTCTCTGTCTATAGTTCACTCTCTCTCTATCTCGCTCTCTCTGTCTCACAATCAATCTCTCTCTATCTCGCTCTCTCTGTCTCTCGTTCACTCTCTCTCTATCTCGCTCTCTCTGTCTCTCGTTCACTCTCTCTCTATTTCGCTCTCTCTGTCTCTCATTCAATAACTCTCTATGTCGCTCTCTCTCTCTATCGTTCACTCTCTATCTCGCTCTCTCTGTCTCCCATTCACACTCTCTCTATCTCGCTCTCTCTGTCTCTCATTCACTCTCTCTCTATCTCGCACTCTCTGTCTCTCGTTCACTCTCTATCTCGCTCTCTCTGTCTCCCGTTCACTCTCTCTCTATCTCGCTCTCTCTGTCTCCCGTTCATTCTCTCTCTATTTCGCTCTCTCGGTCTCTCCTTCACACTCTATCTCGCCCTCGCTGACTCTCGTTCACTCTCTCTCTATCTCGCTCACTCTGTCTCCCGGTCACTCTCTCTCTATCTCGCTCTCTCTGTCTCTCGTTCACTCTCTCTCTATCTCGCCCGCTCTCTCATTCACTCTCTCTCTATCTCGCTCTATCTGTCTCTCGTTCACTCTCCCACTATCTCGCTCTCTCTGTGTCTCGTTCAATCTCTCTCTCTAACTCGCACTCTCATTCACTCTCTCTATATCTCGCTCTCTCTGTCTCTCGTTCACTCTCTCTCTATCTCGCTCTCTCTGTCTCTTGTTCACTCTCTCTCTATCTCGCTCTCTGTCTCCCGTTCACTCTCTCTTCTCGCTCTCTCTGTCTGTCATTCACTCTCTGTCTATCTCGCTCTCTCTGTCTCTCGTTCACTCTCTCTCTATCTCGCTCTCTCTGTCTCTCGTTCACTCTATCTTGCTCTCTCTGTCTCCCGTTCTCTCTCTCTCTATCTCGCTCTATCTGTCTCTCGTTCACTCTCTCTCTATCTCGCTCTCTCTGTCTCTCGTTCACTGTCTCTATATCTCGCTCTCTCTGTCTCTCATTCACTCTCTCTCTACCTCCCTCACTCTGTCTCCCATTCACTCTCTCTCTATCTCGCTCTCTCTGAATCTCATTCACTCTCTCTCTATCTCGCTCACTCTGTCTCTCATTCACTCTCTCTCTATCTCGCTCAATCTGTCTCCCGTTCACTCTCTCTCTATGTCGCTCTCTCTGTCTCATTCACTCTCTCTCTCTCTCACTCTGTCTCCCGTTCACTCTCTCTCTATCTCGCTCTCTTTGTCTCTCATTCACTCTCTCTCTATCTCACTCTCTCTGTCTCTCATTCACTCTCTCTCTATCTCACTCTCTCTGTCTCTCATTTGCTCTCTCTCTATCTCGCTCTCTGTCTCCCGTTCACACTCTCTCTATCTCGCTCTCTCTGGCTCTCATTCACTCTCTCTCTATCTCGCACTCTCTGTCTCTCGTTCACTCTCTCTCTTTCTCGCTCTCTCTGTCTCCCGTTCATTCTCTCTCTATTTCGCTCTCTTGGTCTCTCCTTCACACTCTATCTCGCCCTCGCTGACTCTCGTTCACTCTCTCTCTATCTCGCTAACTCTGTCTCCCGGTCACTCTCTCTCTACCTCGCTCTCTCTGTCTCTCGTTCACTCTCTCTCTATCTCGCCCGCTCTCTCATTCACTCTCTCTCTATCTCGCTCTATCTGTCTCTCGTTCACTCTCCCACTATCTCGCTCGCTCTGTCTCTCGTTCACTCTCTCTCTATCTCGCTCTCTCTGTCTCTCGTTCACTCTCTCTCTATCTCTCTCTCTCTGTCTATAGTTCACTCTCTCACTATCTCGCGCTCTCTGTCTCTCGTTCAGTCTCTCCCTATCTCGCTCTCTCTGTCTATAGTTCACTCTCTCTCTATCTCGCTCTCTCTGTCTCACAATCAATCTCTCTCTATCTCGCTCTCTCTGTCTCTCGTTCACTCTCTCTCTATCTCGCTCTCTCTGTCTCTCGTTCACTCTCTCTCTATTTCGCTCTCTCTGTCTCTCGTTCAATAACTCTCTATGTCGCTCTCTCTCTCTATCGTTCACTCTCTATCTCGCTCTCTCTGTCTCCCGTTCACACTCTCTCTATCTCGCTCCCTCTGTCTCTCATTCACTCTCTCTCTATCTCGCACTCTCTGTCTCTCGTTCACTCTCTATCTCGCTCTCTCTGTCTCCCGTTCACTCTCTCTCTATCTCGCTCTCTCTGTCTCCCGTTCATTCTCTCTCTATTTCGCTCTCTCGGTCTCTCCTTCACACTCTATCTCGCCCTCGCTGACTCTCGTTCACTCTCTCTCTATCTCGCTCACTCTGTCTCCCGGTCACTCTCTCTCTATCTCGCTCTCTCTGTCTCTCGTTCACTCTCTCTCTATCTCGCCCGCTCTCTCATTCACTCTCTCTCTATCTCGCTCTATCTGTCTCTCGTTCACTCTCCCACTATCTCGCTCTCTCTGTGTCTCGTTCAATCTCTCTCTCTAACTCGCACTCTCATTCACTCTCTCTATATCTCGCTCTCTCTGTCTCTCGTTCACTCTCTCTCTATCTCGCTCTCTCTGTCTCTTGTTCACTCTCTCTCTATCTCGCTCTCTGTCTCCCGTTCACTCTCTCTTCTCGCTCTCTCTGTCTGTCATTCACTCTCTGTCTATCTCGCTCTCTCTGTCTCTCGTTCACTCTCTCTCTATCTCGCTCTCTCTGTCTCTCGTTCACTCTATCTTTCTCTCTCTGTCTCCCGTTCTCTCTCTCTCTATCTCGCTCTATCTGTCTCTCGTTCACTCTCTCTCTATCTCGCTCTCTCTGTCTCTCGTTCACTGTCTCTCTATCTCGCTCGCTCTGTCTCTCGTTCACTCTCTCTCTATCTCGCTCTCTCTGTCTCTCGTTCACTCTCTCTCTATCTCGCTCTATCTGTCTCTCGTTCACTCTCTTTCTATTTCGCTCACTCTGTCTCTCATTCACTCTCTCTCTATCTCGCTCAATCTGTCTCCCGTTCACTCTCTCTCTATGTCGCTCTCTCTGTCTCATTCACTCTCTCTCTCTCTCACTCTGTCTCTCGTTCACTCTCTCTCTATCTCGCTCTCTTTGTCTCTCATTCACTCTCTCTCTATCTCACTCTCTCTGTCTCTCATTCACTCTCTCTCTATCTCACTCTCTCTGTCTCTCATTTGCTCTCTCTCTATCTCGCTCTCTGTCTCCCGTTCACACTCTCTCTATCTCGCTCTCTCTGGCTCTCATTCACTCTCTCTCTATCTCGCACTCTCTGTCTCTCGTTCACTCTCTCTCTATCTCGCTCTCTCTGTCTCCCGTTCACTCTCTCTCTATCTCGCTCTCTCTGTCTCCCATTCACTCTCTCTCTATCTCGCTCTCTCTTTCTCCCGTTCATTCTCTCTCTATTTCGCTCTCTCGGTCTCTCCTTCACACTCTATCTCGCCCTCGCTGACTCTCGTTCACTCTCTCTCCATCTCGCTCACTCTGTCTCCCGGTCACTCTCTCTCTATCTCGCTCTCTCTGTCTTTCGTTCACTCTCTCTCTATCTCGCCCGCTCTCTCATTCACTCTCTCTCTATCTCGCTCTATCTGTCTCTCATTCACTCTCCCACTATCTCGCTCTCTCTGTCTCTCGTTCAATCTCTCTCTCTAACTCGCTGTCTCATTCACTCTCTCTCTATCTCACTCTCTCTGTCTCTCGTTCACTCTCTCTCTATCTCGCTCTCTCTGTCTCCCGTTCACTCTCTCTCTATCTCGCTCTCTCTGTCTCCCGTTCATTCTCTCTCTATTTCGCTCTCTCGGTCTCTCCTTCACACTCTATCTCGCCCTCGCTGACTCTCGTTCACTCTCTCTCTATCTCGCTCACTCTGTCTCCCGGTCACTCTCTCTCTATCTCGCTCTCTCTGCCTCGTTCACTCTCTCTCTATCTCGCCCGCTCTCTCATTCACTCTCTCTCTATCTCACTCTATCTGTCTCTCGTTCACTCTCCCACTATCTCGCTCTCTCTGTGTCTCGTTCAATCTCTCTCTCTAACTCGCACTCTCATTCACTCTCTCTATATCTCGCTCTCTCTGTCTCTCGTTCACTCTCTCTCTATCTCGCTCTCTCTGTCTCTTGTTCACTCTCTCTCTATCTCGCTCTCTGTCTCCCGTTCACTCTCTCTTCTCGCTCTCTCTGTCTGTCATTCACTCTCTGTCTATCTCGCTCTCTCTGTCTCTCGTTCACTCTCTCTCTATCTCGCTCTCTCTGTCTCTCGTTCACTCTATCTTGCTCTCTCTGTCTCCCGTTCTCTCTCTCTCTATCTCGCTCTATCTGTCTCTCGTTCACTCTCTCTCTATCTCGCTCTCTCTGTCTCTCGTTCACTGTCTCTCTATCTCGCTCGCTCTGTCTCTCGTTCACTCTCTCTCTATCTCGCTCTCTCTGTCTCCCGTTCACTCTCTCTCTATCTCGCTCTCTCTGCATCTCATTCATTCTCTCTCAATCTCGCTCTCTCTGTCTCATTCACTCTCTCTCTATCTAGCTCTCTCTGCATCTCATTCACTCTCTCTCTATCTCGCTCTATGTCTCCCGTTCACTTTCTCTCTATGTCGCTCTCTCTGTCTCATTCACTGTCTTTCTCTCACTCTCTCTGTCTGTCGTTCACTCTCTCTCTATTTCGCCCGCTCTGTCTCTCCTTCACTCTCTCACTATCTCGCTCTCTCTGCCTCTCATTCCCTCTCTCTCTATCTCGTGCTCTCTGTCTACCGTTCACTCTCTCTCTATCTCGCTCTCTCTGTCTCTCATTCACTCTCTCTCTATCTCGCTCTCTCTGTCTCCCGTTCACTCTTTTTCTATCTCGCTCTCTCTGTCTCCCGTTCACTCTCTCTATCTCGCTCTCTCTGTCTCCCGTTCACTCTCTCTCTATCTCGCTCTTTCTGTCTCTCATTCTCTATCTCTCTATCTCGCTCTCTCTGTCTCTTATTAACTCTCTCTCTCTATCTCGCTCTCTCTGTCTCACGTTCACTCTCTCTCTATCTCGCCCGCTCTCTCATTCACTCTCTCACTCTCTCGCTCTCTCTGTCTCTCATTCACTCTCTCTCTATCTCGCTCTCTCTGTCTCTCCTTCACTCTCTCTCTATCTCGCTCTCTCTGTCTCTCCTTCGCGCTCTCTCTTCTCGTTCGCTCTCCCGTTCACTCTCACTCTATCTCGCTCTCTCTGCATTTTATTCATTCTCTCTCTATCTCGCTCTCTCTGTCTCTCGTTCACTCTCTCTCTATCTCGCTCTCTCTGTCTCCCGTTCACTCTTTCTCTATCTCGCTATCTCTGTCTCTCATTCTCTATCTTTCTATCTCGCTCTCGCTGTCTCTCTTTCACTCTCTCTCTCTATCTCGCTCTCTCTGTCTCTCGTTCACTCTCTCTCTATCTCGCTCTCTCTGCATCTCATTCATTCTCTCTCTATCTCGCTCTCTCTGTCTCTCGTTCACTCTCTATCTATCTTGCTCTCTCTTCCTCTCGTTCACTCTCTCTCTAACCCGCTCTCTCTGTCTCTCGTTCACTCTCTCTATATCTCGCTCTCTCTGCCTCTTGTTCCCTCTCTCTCTATCTGGCTCTCTCTGTCTCCCGTTCACTCTCTCTCTATCTCTCTCTCTCTGTCTCCCTTTCACTCTTTCCCTATCTCGATCTCGCTGTCTCCCGTTCACTCTCTATCTATCTCGCTCTCTCTGTCTCTTCTTCACTCTATCTCTATCTCTCTCTCTCTGTCTCTCGTTCACTCTCTCTCTATCTCGCTCTCTCTGTCTCTCGTTCACGCTCTCTTCTCGCTCGCTCACCCATTCACTCTCTCTCTATCTCGCTTTCTGACTCTCATTCACTCTCTCTCTATCTCGCTCTCTCTCTCTCTCGTGCACTCTCTCTTTATTTCGCTCTCTCTGTCTCTCGTTCACTCTCTCTATCTCGCTCTCTCTGTCTCTCTTTCACTCTCTCATTACCTCGCTCTCTGTCTCTCTATCTCGCTCTCTCTGTCTCTCGTTCACTCTCTCTCTATCTCGCTCTATCTGTCTCTCGTTCACTCTCTCTCTATCTCGATCTCTCTGTCTCTCGTTCACTCTCTCTTTATCTCGCTGTCTCTGTCTCTTGTTCACTCTCTCTCTATCTCGCTCTCTCTGTCTATCGTTCACTCTCTCTCTATCTCGCCCGCTCTCTCATTCACTCTCTCCCTCTGACGTTCTCTCTGTCTCTCGTTCACTCTCTCTCTAACTCGCTCTCACTGTCTATCGTTCAATTTTTCCCTATCTCGCTCTCACAGTCTCTCGTTCACTCTCTCTCTGTTTCACTCTCTCTGTCTCTCGTTCACTCTCTCTATATCTCGCTCTCTCTGTCTCTCGTTCACTCTCTCTCTATCTCGCTCGTTCTCCCTTTCACTCTCTCTCTATCTCGCTCACTCTGTCTCTCGTTCACTCTCTCTCTATCTCGCTAGCTCTCTCATACACTCTCTCTCTATCTCGCTCTCTCCGTCTCCCGTTCACTCTCTCTCTATCTCGCTCTCTCTGTCTCTCGTTCACTCTCTCTCTATCTCGCTCTCTCTGTCTCTCGTTCACGCTCTCTCTTCTCGATCGCTCTCCCATTCACTCTCTCTCTATCTCGCTCTCTCTCTCTCGTTCACTCTCTCTTTATCTCGCTCTCTCTGTCTCTCATTCACTTTCTCTCTATCTCGCTCTCTCTGTCTCTCGTTCACTCACTTCTATCTCGCTCTCTCTGTCTCTCGTTCACTCTCTCTCTATTTCCCTCTCTCTGTCTCTCGTTCACTCTCTCTCTATCTCGCTCTCTCTGTCTCTCATTCACTCTCTCTCTATCTCGCTCTCACTGTCTCTTCTTCACTCACTCTCTATCTCGCTAGCTCTCTCATTTACTCTCTCTCTACCTCGTTCTCTCTGTCTCTCGTTCACTCTCTCTCTATCTCGCCCGCTCTCTCATTCACTCTCTCTCTATCTCGCTCTATCTGTCTCTCGTTCACTCTCCCACTATCTCGCTCGCTCTGTCTCTCGTTCACTCTCTCTCTATCTCGCTCTCTCTGTCTCTCGTTCACTCTCTCTCTATCTCTCTCTCTCTGTCTATAGTTCACTCTCTCACTATCTCGCGCTCTCTGTCTCTCGTTCAGTCTCTCCCTATCTCGCTCTCTCTGTCTATAGTTCACTCTCTCTCTATCTCGCTCTCTCTGTCTCACAATCAATCTCTCTCTATCTCGCTCTCTCTGTCTCTCGTTCACTCTCTCTCTATCTCGCTCTCTCTGTCTCTCGTTCACTCTCTCTCTATTTCGCTCTCTCTGTCTCTCGTTCAATAACTCTCTATGTCGCTCTCTCTCTCTATCGTTCACTCTCTATCTCGCTCTCTCTGTCTCCCGTTCACACTCTCTCTATCTCGCTCTCTCTGTCTCTCATTCACTCTCTCTCTATCTCGCACTCACTGTCTCTCGTTCACTCTCTATCTCGCTCTCTCTGTCTCCCGTTCACTCTCTCTCTATCTCGCTCTCTCTGTCTCCCGTTCATTCTCTCTCTATTTCGCTCTCTCGGTCTCTCCTTCACACTCTATCTCGCCCTCGCTGACTCTCGTTCACTCTCTCTCTATCTCGCTCACTCTGTCTCCCGGTCACTCTCTCTCTATCTCGCTCTCTCTGTCTCTCGTTCACTCTCTCTCTATCTCGCCCGCTCTCTCATTCACTCTCTCTCTGTCTCGCTCTATCTGTCTCTCGTTCACTCTCCCACTATCTCGCTCTCTCTGTGTCTCGTTCAATCTCTCTCTCTAACTCGCACTCTCATTCACTCTCTCTATATCTCGCTCTCTCTGTCTCTCGTTCACTCTCTCTCTATCTCGCTCTCTCTGTCTCTTGTTCACTCTCTCTCTATCTCGCTCTCTGTCTCCCGTTCACTCTCTCTTCTCGCTCTCTCTGTCTGTCATTCACTCTCTGTCTATCTCGCTCTCTCTGTCTCTCGTTCACTCTCTCTCTATCTCGCTCTCTCTGTCTCTCGTTCACTCTATCTTGCTCTCTCTGTCTCCCGTTCTCTCTCTCTCTATCTCGCTCTATCTGTCTCTCGTTCACTCTCTCTCTATCTCGCTCTCTCTGTCTCTCGTTCACTGTCTCTCTATCTCGCTCGCTCTGTCTCTCGTTCACTCTCTCTCTATCTCGCTCTCTCTGTCTCTCGTTCACTCTCTCTCTATCTCGCTCTCTCTGTCTCTCGTTCACTCTCTTTCTATTTCGCTCACTCTGTCTCTCATTCACTCTCTCTCTATCTCGCTCAATCTGTCTCCCGTTCACTCTCTCTCTATGTCGCTCTCTCTGTCTCATTCACTCTCTCTCTCTCTCACTCTGTCTCTCGTTCACTCTCTCTCTATCTCGCTCTCTTTGTCTCTCATTCACTCTCTCTCTATCTCACTCTCTCTGTCTCTCATTCACTCTCTCTCTATCTCACTCTCTCTGTCTCTCATTTGCTCTCTCTCTATCTCGCTCTCTGTCTCCCGTTCACACTCTCTCTATCTCGCTCTCTCTGGCTCTCATTCACTCTCTCTCTATCTCGCACTCTCTGTCTCTCGTTCACTCTCTCTCTATCTCGCTCTCTCTGACTCCCGTTCACTCTCTCTCTATCTCGCTCTCTCTGTCTCTCGTTCACTCACTTCTATCTCGCTCTCTCTGTCTCTCGTTCACTCTCTCTCTATTTCCCTCTCTCTGTCTCTCGTTCACTCTCTCTCTATCTCGCTCTCTCTGTCTCTCATTCACTCTCTCTCTATCTCGCTCTCACTGTCTCTTCTTCACTCACTCTCTATCTCGCTAGCTCTCTCATTTACTCTCTCTCTACCTCGCTCTCTCTGTCTCTCGTTCACTCTCTCTCTATCTCGCCCGCTCTCTCATTCACTCTCTCTCTATCTCGCTCTATCTGTCTCTCGTTCACTCTCCCACTATCTCGCTCGCTCTGTCTCTCGTTCACTCTCTCTCTATCTCGCTCTCTCTGTCTCTCGTTCACTCTCTCTCTATCTCTCTCTCTCTGTCTATAGTTCACTCTCTCACTATCTCGCGCTCTCTGTCTCTCGTTCAGTCTCTCCCTATCTCGCTCTCTCTGTCTATAGTTCACTCTCTCTCTATCTCGCTCTCTCTGTCTCACAATCAATCTCTCTCTATCTCGCTCTCTCTGTCTCTCGTTCACTCTCTCTCTATCTCGCTCTCTCTGTCTCTCGTTCACTCTCTCTCTATTTCGCTCTCTCTGTCTCTCGTTCAATAACTCTCTATGTCGCTCTCTCTCTCTATCGTTCACTCTCTATCTCGCTCTCTCTGTCTCCCGTTCACACTCTCTCTATCTCGCTCTCTCTGTCTCTCATTCACTCTCTCTCTATCTCGCACTCACTGTCTCTCGTTCACTCTCTATCTCGCTCTCTCTGTCTCCCGTTCACTCTCTCTCTATCTCGCTCTCTCTGTCTCCCGTTCATTCTCTCTCTATTTCGCTCTCTCGGTCTCTCCTTCACACTCTATCTCGCCCTCGCTGACTCTCGTTCACTCTCTCTCTATCTCGCTCTCTCTGTCTCCCGTTCACTCTCTCTCTATCTCGCTCTCTCTGTCTCTCGTTCACTCTCTCTCTATCTCGCCCGCTCTCTCATTCACTCTCTCTCTATCTCGCTCTATCTGTCTCTCGTTCACTCTCCCACTATCTCGCTCTCTCTGTGTCTCGTTCAATCTCTCTCTCTAACTCGCACTCTCATTCACTCTCTCTATATCTCGCTCTCTCTGTCTCTCGTTCACTCTCTCTCTATCTCGCTCTCTCTGTCTCTTGTTCACTCTCTCTCTATCTCGCTCTCTGTCTCCCGTTCACTCTCTCTTCTCGCTCTCTCTGTCTGTCATTCACTCTCTGTCTATCTCGCTCTCTCTGTCTCTCGTTCACTCTCTCTCTATCTCGCTCTCTCTGTCTCTCGTTCACTCTATCTTGCTCTCTCTGTCTCCCGTTCTCTCTCTCTCTATCTCGCTCTATCTGTCTCTCGTTCACTCTCTCTCTATCTCGCTCTCTCTGTCTCTCGTTCACTGTCTCTCTATCTCGCTCGCTCTGTCTCTCGTTCACTCTCTCTCTATCTCGCTCTCTCTGTCTCTCGTTCACTCTCTCTCTATCTCGCTCTCTCTGTCTCTCGTTCACTCTCTTTCTATTTCGCTCACTCTGTCTCTCATTCACTCTCTCTCTATCTCGCTCAATCTGTCTCCCGTTCACTCTCTCTCTATGTCGCTCTCTCTGTCTCATTCACTCTCTCTCTCTCTCACTCTGTCTCTCGTTCACTCTCTCTCTATCTCGCTCTCTTTGTCTCTCATTCACTCTCTCTCTATCTCACTCTCTCTGTCTCTCATTCACTCTCTCTCTATCTCACTCTCTCTGTCTCTCATTTGCTCTCTCTCTATCTCGCTCTCTGTCTCCCGTTCACACTCTCTCTATCTCGCTCTCTCTGGCTCTCATTCACTCTCTCTCTATCTCGCACTCTCTGTCTCTCGTTCACTCTCTCTCTATCTCGCTCTCTCTGACTCCCGTTCACTCTCTCTCTATCTCGCTCTCTCTGTCTCCCGTTCACTCTCTCTCTAACTCGCTGTCTCATTCACTCTCTCTCTATCTCACTCTCTCTGTCTCTCGTTCACTCTCTCTCTATCTCGCTCTCTCTGTCTCCCGTTCACTCTCTCTCTATCTCGCTCTCTCTGTCTCCCGTTCATTCTCTCTCTATTTCGCTCTCTCGGTCTCTCCTTCACACTCTATCTCGCCCTCGCTGACTCTCGTTCACTCTCTCTCTATCTCGCTCACTCTGTCTCCCGGTCACTCTCTCTCTATCTCGCTCTCTCTGTCTCTCGTTCACTCTCTCTCTATCTCGCCCGCTCTCTCATTCACTCTCTCTCTATCTCACTCTATCTGTCTCTCGTTCACTCTCCCACTATCTCGCTCTCTCTGTGTCTCGTTCAATCTCTCTCTCTAACTCGCACTCTCATTCACTCTCTCTATATCTCGCTCTCTCTGTCTCTCGTTCACTCTCTCTCTATCTCGCTCTCTCTGTCTCTTGTTCACTCTCTCTCTATCTCGCTCTCTGTCTCCCGTTCACTCTCTCTTCTCGCTCTCTCTGTCTGTCATTCACTCTCTGTCTATCTCGCTCTCCCTGTCTCTCGTTCACTCTCTCTCTATCTCGCTCTCTCTGTTTCTCGTTCACTCTATCTTGCTCTCTCTGTCTCCCGTTCTCTCTCTCTCTATCTCGCTCTATCTGTCTCTCGTTCACTCTCTCTCTATCTCGCTCTCTCTGTCTCTCGTTCACTGTCTCTCTATCTCGCTCGCTCTGTCTCTCGTTCACTCTCTCTCTATCTCGCTCTCTCTGTCTCTCGTTCACTCTCTCTCTATCTCGCTCTCTCTGTCTCTCGTTCACTCTCTTTCTATTTCGCTCTCTCTGTCTCTCATTCACTCTCTCTCTATCTCGCTCAATCTGTCTCCCGTTCACTCTCTCTCTATGTCGCTCTCTCTGTCTCATTCACTCTCTCTCTCTCTCACTCTGTCTCTCGTTCACTCTCTCTCTATCTCGCTCTCTTTGTCTCTCATTCACTCTCTCTCTATCTCACTCTCTCTGTCTCTCATTCACTCTCTCTCTATCTCACTCTCTCTGTCTCTCATTTGCTCTCTCTCTATCTCGCTCTCTGTCTCCCGTTCACACTCTCTCTATCTCGCTCTCTCTGGCTCTCATTCACTCTCTCTCTATCTCGCACTCTCTGTCTCTCGTTCACTCTCTCTCTATCTCGCTCTCTTTGTCTCCCGTTCACTCTCTCTCTATCTCGCTCTCTCTGTCTCCCGTTCATTCTCTCTCTATTTCGCTCTCTCGGTCTCTCCTTCACACTCTATCTCGCCCTCGCTGACTCTCGTTCACTCTCTCTCCATCTCGCTCACTCTGTCTCCCGGTCACTCTCTCTCTATCTCGCTCTCTCTGTCTTTCGTTCACTCTCTCTCTATCTCGCCCGCTCTCTCATTCACTCTCTCTCTATCTCGCTCTATCTGTCTCTCGTTCACTCTCCCACTGTCTCGCTCTCTCTGTCTCTCGTTCAATCTCTCTCTCTAACTCGCTCTCTCATTCACTCTCTCTCTATCTCGCTCTCTCTGTCTCTCGTTCACTCTCTCTCTATCTCGCTCTCTCTGTCTCCCGTTCACTCTCTCTTCTCGCTCTCTCTGTCTCTCGTTCACTCTCTTCTCTATCTCACTCTCTCTGACTCTCATTCTCTATCTCTCTATCTCTCTCTCTCTGTCTCCCGTTCACTCTCTCTCTATCTCACTCTCTCTGTCTCTTGTTCACTCTCTCTCTATGTCGCTCTCTCAGTCGCTCATTCACTCTCTCTCTATGTTGCTCTCTCTGTCTCTCGTTCACTCTCTCACTATTTCGCTCTCACTGTCTCTCGTTCACTCTCTCTCTATCTCGCTCTCTCTGTCTCTTATTCACTCTCTCTCTATCTCGCTCTCTCTGTCTCCCGTTCACTCTTTCTCTATCTCGTTCTCTCTGTCTCTCGTTCACTCTCTCTCTATCTTGTTCTCTCTGTCTCTCGTTCACTCTCTTCTCTATCTCGCTCTCTCTGACTCTCATTCTCTATCTCTCTATCTCGCTCTCTCTGTCTCTCATTCACTCTCTCTCTCTATGTCGCCATCTCTGTCTCTCGTTCACTCTCTTTCTATCTTGCTCTCTCTGACTCTCGTTCACTCTCTCTCTATCTCGCACGCTCTCTCATTGACTGTCTCACTCTTTCGCTCTCTCTGTCTCTCATTCACTCTCTCTCTATCTCGCTCTCTCTGTCTCTCGTTCACTCTCTCTATCTCGTTCTCTCTGTCTCTCGTTCACGCTCCCTCTTCTCGCTCGCTCTCCCTTTCACTCTCTCTCTATCTCGCTCCCTCTCTCTCTCCTTCACTCTCTCTCTATCTCGCTCTCTCTGTCTCTCGTTCACTTTCTCTCTATCTCGCTCTCTCTGTCTCCCGTTCACTCTCTCTCTATCTCGCTCTCTCTGCATCTCATTCATTCTCTCTCAATCTCGCTCTCTCTGTCTCATTCACTCTCTCTCTGTCTAGCTCTCTCTGCATCTCATTCACTCTCTCTCTATCTCGCTCTATGTCTCCCGTTCACTTTCTCTCTATGTCGCTCTCTCTGTCTCATTCACTGTCTCTCTCTCACTCTCTCTGTCTGTCGTTCACTCTCTCTCTATTTCGCCCGCTCTGTCTCTCCTTCACTCTCTCACTATCTCGCTCTCTCTGCCTCTCATTCCCTCTCTCTCTATCTCGTGCTCTCTGTCTACCGTTCACTCTCTCTCTATCTCGCTCTCTCTGTCTCTCATTCACTCTCTCTCTATCTCGCTCTCTCTGTCTCCCGTTCACTCTTTTTCTATCTCGCTCTCTCTGTCTCCCGTTCACTCTCTCTATCTCGCTCTCTCTGTCTCCCGTTCACTCTCTCTCTATCTCGCTCTTTCTGTCTCTCATTCTCTATCTCTCTATCTCGCGCTCTCTGTCTCTTATTAACTCTCTCTCTCTATCTCGCTCTCTCTGTCTCACGTTCACTCTCTCTCTATCTCGCCCGCTCTCTCATTCACTCTCTCACTCTCTCGCTCTCTCTGTCTCTCATTCACTCTCTCTCTATCTCGCTCTCTCTGTCTCTCCTTCACTCTCTCTCTATCTCGCTCTCTCTGTCTCTCCTTCACGCTCTCTCTTCTCGTTCGCTCTCCCGTTCACTCTCACTCTATCTCGCTCTCTCTGCATCTCATTCATTCTCTCTCTATCTCGCTCTCTCTGTCTCTCGTTCACTCTCTCTCTATCTCGCTCTCTCTGTCTCCCGTTCACTCTTTCTCTATCTCGCTATCTCTGTCTCTCATTCTCTATCTTTCTATCTCGCTCTCGCTGTCTCTCTTTCACTCTCTCTCTCTATCTCGCTCTCTCTGTCTCTCGTTCACTCTCTCTCTATCTCGCTCTCTCTGCATCTCATTCATTCTCTCTCTATCTCGCTCTTTCTGTCTCTCGTTCACTCTCTATCTATCTTGCTCTCTCTTCCTCTCGTTCACTCTCTCTCTAACCCGCTCTCTCTGTCTCTCGTTCACTCTCTCTATATCTCGCTCTCTCTGCCTCTTGTTCCCTCTCTCTCTATCTGGCTCTCTCTGTCTCCCGTTCACTCTCTCTCTATCTCTCTCTCTCTGTCTCCCTTTCACTCTTTCCCTATCTCGATCTCGCTGTCTCCCGTTCACTCTCTATCTATCTCGCTCTCTCTGTCTCTTCTTCACTCTATCTCTATCTCTCTCTCTCTGTCTCTCGTTCACTCTCTCTCTATCTCGCTCTCTCTGTCTCTCGTTCACGCTCTCTTCTCGCTCGCTCACCCATTCACTCTCTCTCTATCTCGCTTTCTGACTCTCATTCACTCTCTCTCTATCTCGCTCTCTCTCTCTCTCGTGCACTCTCTCTTTATTTCGCTCTCTCTGTCTCTCGTTCACTCTCTCTCTATCTCGCTCTCTCTGTCTCTCTTTCACTCTCTCATTACCTCGCTCTCTGTCTCTCTATCTCGCTCTCTCTGTCTCTCGTTCACTCTCTCTCTATCTCGCTGTCTCTGTCTCTTGTTCACTCTCTCTCTATCTCGCTCTCTCTGTCTATCGTTCACTCTCTCTCTATCTCGCCCGCTCTCTCATTCACTCTCTCCCTCTGACGTTCTCTCTGTCTCTCGTTCACTCTCTCTCTAACTCGCTCTCACTGTCTATCGTTCAATTTTTCCCTATCTCGCTCTCACAGTCTCTCGTTCACTCTCTCTCTGTTTCACTCTCTCTGTCTCTCGTTCACTCTCTCTATATCTCGCTCTCTCTGTCTCTCGTTCACTCTCTCTCTATCTCGCTCGTTCTCCCTTTCACTCTCTCTCTATCTCGCTCACTCAGTCTCTCGTTCACTCTCTCTCTATCTCGCTAGCTCTCTCATACACTCTCTCTCTATCTCGCTCTCTCCGTCTCCCGTTCACTCTCTCTCTATCTCGCTCTCTCTGTCTCTCGTTCACTCTCTCTCTATCTCGCTCTCTCTGTCTCTCTTTCACGCTCTCTCTTCTCGATCGCTCTCCCATTCACTCTCTCTCTATCTCGCTCTCTCTCTCTCGTTCACTCTCTCTTTATCTCGCTCTCTCTGTCTCTCATTCACTTTCTCTCTATCTCGCTCTCTCTGTCTCTCGTTCACTCACTTCTATCTCGCTCTCTCTGTCTCTCGTTCACTCTCTCTCTATTTCCCTCTCTCTGTCTCTCGTTCACTCTCTCTCTATCTCGCTCTCTCTGTCTCTCATTCACTCTCTCTCTATCTCGCTCTCACTGTCTCTTCTTCACTCACTCTCTATCTCGCTAGCTCTCTCATTTACTCTCTCTCTATCTCGCTCTCTCTCTCTCTCGTTCACTCTCTCTTTATCTCGCTCTCTCTGTCTCTCGTTCACTCTCTCTCTATCTCGCTCTCTCTCTCTCTCATTCTCTATCTTTCTATCTCGCTCTCGCTGTTTCTCATTCACTCTCTCTCTCTATCTTGCTCTCTCTGTCTCTCGTTCACTCTCTCTCTATCTCGCTCTCTCTGTCTCTCGTTCACACTCTCTCTATCTCGCTCTCTCTGTCTCTTATTCACTCTCTCTCTATCTCCCTCTCTCTGTCTCCCGTTCACTCTTTCTCTATCTCGTTCTCTCTGTCTCTCGTTCACTCTCTCTCTATCGTGTTCTCTCTGTCTCTCGTTCACTCTCTTCTCTATCTCCCTCTCTCTGACTCTCATTCTCTATCTCTCTATCTCGCTCTCTCTGTCTCCCGTTCACTCTCTCTCTATCTCACTCCCTCTGTCTCTTGTTCACTCTCTCTCTATGTCGCTCTCTCAGTCGCTCATTCACTCTCTCTCTATGTTGCTCTCTCTGTCTCTCGTTCACTCTCTCACTATTTCGCTCTCACTGTCTCTCGTTCACTCTCTCTCTATCTCGCTCTTTCTGTCTCTTATTCACTCTCTCTCTATCTCGCTCTCTCTGTCTCCCGTTCACTCTTTCTCTATCTCGTTCTCTCTGTCTCTCGTTCACTCTCTCTCTATCTTGTTCTCTCTGTCTCTCGTTCACTCTCTTCTCTATCTCGCTCTCTCTGACTCTCATTCTCTATCTCTCTATCTCGCTCTCTCTGTCTCTCATTCACTCTCTCTCTCTATGTCGCCATCTCTGTCTCTCGTTCACTCTCTTTCTATCTTGCTCTCTCTGACTCTCGTTCACTCTCTCTCTATCTCGCACGCTCTCTCATTGACTGTCTCACTCTTTCGCTCTCTCTGTCTCTCATTCACTCTCTCTCTATCTCGCTCTCTCTGTCTCTCGTTCACTCTCTCTATCTCGTTCTCTCTGTCTCTCGTTCACACTCTCTCTTCTCGCTCGCTCTCCCTTTCACTCTCTCTCTATCTCGCTCCCTCTCTCTCCCTTTCACTCTCTCTCTATCTCGCTCCCTCTCTCTCTCCTTCACTCTCTCTCTATCTCGCTCTCTCTATCTCTCGTTCACTCTCTCTCTATCTCGCTCTCTCTGTCTCCCGTTCACTCTCTCTCTATCTCGCTCTCTCTGCATCTCATTCACTCTCTCTCTATCTCGCTCTATGTCTCCCGTTCACTTTCTCTCTATGTCGCTCTCTCTGTCTTATTCACTGTCTCTCTCTCACTCTCTCTGTCTGTCGTTCACTCTCTCTCTATTTCGCCCGCTCTGTCTCTCCTTCACTCTCTCACTAACTCGCTCTCTCTGCCTCTCATTCACTCTCTCTCTATCTCGCTCTCTCTGTCTCCCGTTCACTCTCTCTCTATCTCGCTCTTTCTGTCTCTCATTCTCTATCTCTCTATCTCGCTCTCTCTGTCTCTCATTAACTCTCTCTCTCTATCTCGCTCTCTCTGTCTCACGTTCACTCTCTCTCTATCTCGCCCGCTCTCTCATTCACTCTCTCACTCTCTCGCTCTCTCTGTCTCTCATTCACTCTCTCTCTATCTCGCTCTCTCTGTCTCTCCTTCACTCTCTCTCTATCTAGCTCTCTCTGTCTCTCCTTCACGCTCTCTCTTCTCGTTCGCTCTCCCGTTCACTCTCACTCTATCTCGCTCTCTCTGCATCTCATTCATTCTCTCCCTATCTCGCTCTCTCTGTCTCTCGTTCACTCTCTCTCTATCTCGCTCTCTCTGTCTCCCGTTCACTCTTTCTCTATCTCGCTATCTCTGTCTCTCATTCTCTATCTTTCTATCTCGCTCTCGCTGTCTCTCTTTCACTCTCTCTCTCTATCTCGCTCTCTCTGTCTCTCGTTCACTCTCTCTCTATCTCGCTCTCTCTGCATCTCATTCATTCTCTCTCTATCTCGCTCTCTCTGTCTCTCGTTCACTCTCTATCTATCTTGCTCTCTCTTCCTCTCGTTCACTCTCTCTCTAACCCGCTCTCTCTGTCTCTCGTTCACTCTCTCTATATCTCGCTCTCTCTGCCTCTTGTTCCCTCTCTCTCTATCTGGCTCTCTCTGTCTCCCGTTCACTCTCTCTCTATCTCTCTCTCTCTGTCTCCCTTTCACTCTTTCCCTATCTCGATCTCGCTGTCTCCCGTTCACTCTCTATCTATCTCGCTCTCTCTGTCTCTTCTTCACTCTATCTCTATCTCTCTCTCTCTGTCTCTCGTTCACTCTCTCTCTATCTCGCTCTCTCTGTCTCTCGTTCACACTCTCTTCTCGCTCGCTCACCCATTCACTCTCTCTCTATCTCGCTTTCTGACTCTCATTCACTCTCTCTCTATCTCGCTCTCTCTCTCTCTCATGCACTCTCTCTTTATTTCGCTCTCTCTGTCTCTCGTTCACTCTCTCTCTATCTCGCTCTCTCTGTCTCTCTTTCACTCTCTCATTACCTCGCTCTCTGTCTCTCTATCTCGCTCTCTCTGTCTCTCGTTCACTCTCTCTCTATCTCGCTCTATCTGTCTCTCGTTCACTCTCTCTCTATCTCGATCTCTCTGTCTCTCGTTCACTCTCTCTTTATCTCGCTGTCTCTGTCTCTTGTTCACTCTCTCTCTATCTCGCTCTCTCTGTCTATCGTTCACTCTCTCTCTATCTCGCCCGCTCTCTCATTCACTCTCTCCCTCTGACGTTCTCTCTGTCTCTCGTTCACTCTCTCTCTAACTCGCTCTCACTGTCTATCGTTCAATTATTCCCTATCTCGCTCTCACAGTCTCTCGTTCACTCTCTCTCTGTTTCACTCTCTCTGTCTCTCGTTCACTCTCTCTATATCTCGCTCTCTCTGTCTCTCGTTCACTCTCTCTCTATCTCGCTCGTTCTCCCTTTCACTCTCTCTCTATCTCGCTCACTCTGTCTCTCGTTCACTCTCTCTCTATCTCGCTAGCTCTCTCATACACTCTCTCTCTATCTCGCTCTCTCCGTCTCCCGTTCACTCTCTCTCTATCTCGCTCTCTCTGTCTCTCGTTCACTCTCTCTCTATCTCGCTCTCTCTGTCTCTCGTTCACGCTCTCTCTTCTCGCTCGCTCTCCCATTCACTCTCTCTCTATCTCGCTCTCTCTCTCGTTCACTCTCTCTTTATCTCGCTCTCTCTGTCTCTCGTTCACTCTCTCTCTATCTCGCTCTCTCTGTCTCTCGTTCACTCTCTCTCTATCTCGCTCTCTCTGTCTCTTGATCACTCTCTCTCTATCTCGCCCGCTCTCTCATTCACACGCTCTCTATCTCGCTTTCTCTGTCACTCGTTCACTCGCTCTCCCTCTCGCTTTCTCTGTCTCTCGTTCAGTCTCTCTCTATCTCGCCCGCTCTCTCATTCACTCTCTCCCTCTCTCGTTCTCTCTGTCTCTCGTTCACTCTCTATCTCTCTCTCTCTGTCTCTCGTTCACTCTCTCTCCAACTCGCTCTCACTGTCTATCGTTCACTCTTTCTCTATCTCGCTCTCTCTGTCTCTCGTTCACTCTCTCTCTATCTCGCTCTCTCTGTCTCTCGTTCACACTCTCTCTATCTCGCTCTCTCTGTCTCCCGTTCACTCTCTCTCTATCTCGCTCTCTCTGTCTCCCGTTCACTCTCTCTCTATCTCCCTCTCTCTGCATCTCATTCATTCTCTCTCTATCTAGCTGTCTCTGTCTCCCGTTCACTCTCTCTCTATGTCGCTCTCTCTGTCTCATTCACTGTCTCTCTCTCACTCTCTCTGTCTGTCGTTCTCTCTCTCTCTATTTCGCCCGCTCTGTCTCTCATTCACTTTCTCTCTGTCTCGCTCTCTCTGTCTCTCGTTCACTCACTTCTATCTCGCTCTCTCTGTCTCTCGTTCACTCTCTCTCTATCTCGCTCTCTCTGTCTCTTATTCACTCTCTCTCTATCTCGCTCTCTCTGTCTCCCGTTCACTCTTTCTCTATCTCGTTCTCTCTGTCTCTCGTTCACTCTCTCTCTATCTTGTTCTCTCTGTCTCTCGTTCACTCTCTTCTCTGTCTCGCTCTCTCTGACTCTCATTCTCTATCTCTCTATCTCGCTCTCTCTGTCTCTCATTCACTCTCTCTCTCTATGTCGCCATCTCTGTCTCTCGTTCACTCTCTTTCTATCTTGCTCTCTCTGACTCTCGTTCACTCTCTCTCTATCTCGCACGCTCTCTCATTGACTGTCTCACTCTTTCGCTCTCTCTGTCTCTCATTCACTCTCTCTCTATCTCGCTCTCTCTGTCTCTCGTTCACTCTCTCTATCTCGTTCTCTCTGTCTCTCGTTCACGCTCTCTCTTCTCGCTCGCTCTCCCTTTCACTCTCTCTCTATCTCGCTCCCTCTCTCTCCCTTTCACTCTCTCTCTATCTCGCTCCCTCTCTCTCTCCTTCACTCTCTCTCTATCTCGCTCTTTCTATCTCTCGTTCACTCTCTCTCTATCTCGCTCTCTCTGTCTCCCGTTCACTCTCTCTCTATCTCGCTCTCTCTGCATCTCATTCAATCTCTCTCTATCTCGCTCTCTCTGTCTCATTCACTGTCTCTCTCTCACTCTCTCTGTCTCCCGTTCACTCTCTCTCTATGTCGCTCTCTCTGTCTCATTCACTGTCTCTCTCTCACTCTCTCTGTCTGTCGTTCACTCTCTCTCTATTTCGCCCGCTCTGTCTCTCCTTCACTCTCTCACTATCTCGCTCTCTCTGCCTCTCATTCCCTCTCTCTCTATCTCGTGCTCTCTGTCTACCGTTCACTCTCTCTCTATCTCGCTCTCTCTGTCTCTCATTCACTCTCTCTCTATCTCGCTCTCTCTGTCTCCCGTTCACTCTTTTTCTATCTCGCTCTCTCTGTCTCCCGTTCACTCTCTCTATTTCCCTCTCTCTGTCTCTCGTTCACTCTCTCTCTATCTCGCTCTCTCTGTCTCTCATTCACTCTCTCTCCATCTCGCTCTCACTGTCTCTTCTTCACTCACTCTCTATCTCGCTAGCTCTCTCATTTACTCTCTCTCTATCTCGCTCTCTCTCTCTCTCGTTCACTCTCTCTTTATCTCGCTCTCTCTGTCTCTCGTTCACTCTCTCTCTATCTCGCTCTCTCTGTCTCTCGTTCACACTCTCTCTATCTCGCTCTCGCTGTCTCTCGTTCACACTCTCTCTATCTCGCTCTCTCTGTCTCTTATTCACTCTCTCTCTATCTCGCTCTCTCTGTCTCCCGTTCACTCTTTCTCTATCTCGTTCTCTCTGTCTCTCGTTCACTCTCTCTCTATCTTGTTCTCTCTGTCTCTCGTTCACTCTCTTCTCTGTCTCGCTCTCTCTGACTCTCATTCTCTATCTCTCTATCTCGCTCTCTCTGTCTCTCATTCACTCTCTCTCTCTATGTCGCCATCTCTGTCTCTCGTTCACTCTCTTTCTATCTTGCTCTCTCTGACTCTCGTTCACTCTCTCTCTATCTCGCACGCTCTCTCATTGACTGTCTCACTCTTTCGCTCTCTCTGTCTCTCATTCACTCTCTCTCTATCTCGCTCTCTCTGTCTCTCGTTCACTCTCTCTATCTCGTTCTCTCTGTCTCTCGTTCACACTCTCTTTTCTCGCTCGCTCTTCCTTTCACTCTCTCTCTATCTCGCTCCCTCTCTCTCCCTTTCACTCTCTCTCTATCTCGCTCCCTCTCTCTCTCCTTCACTCTCTCTCTATCTCGCTCTCTCTATCTCTCGTTCACTCTCTCTCTATCTCGCTCTCTCTGTCTCCCGTTCACTCTCTCTCTATCTCGCTCTCTCTGCATCTCATTCACTCTCTCTCTATCTCGCTCTCTCTGTCTCATTCACTGTCTCTCTCTCACTCTCTCTGTCTCCCGTTCACTCTCTCTCTATGTCGCTCTCTCTGTCTCATTCACTGTCTCTCTCTCACTCTCTCTGTCTGTCGTTCACTCTCTCTCTATTTCGCCCGCTCTGTCTCTCCTTCACTCTCTCACTATCTCGCTCTCTCTGCCTCTCATTCCCTCTCTCTCTATCTCGTGCTCTCTGTCTACCGTTCACTCTCTCTCTATCTCGCTCTCTCTGTCTCTCATTCACTCTCTCTCTATCTCGCTCTCTCTGTCTCCCGTTCACTCTTTTTCTATCTCGCTCTCTCTGTCTCCCGTTCACTCTCTCTATCTCGCTCTCTCTGTCTCCCGTTCACTCTCTCTCTATCTCGCTCTTTCTGTCTCTCATTCTCTATCTCTCTATCTCGCTCTCTCTGTCTCTCATTAACTCTCTCTCTCTATCTTGCTCTCTCTGTCTCACGTTCACTCTCTCTCTATCTCGCCCGCTCTCTCATTCACTCTCTCACTCTCTCGCTCTCTCTGTCTCTCATTCACTATCTCTCTATCTCGCTCTCTCTGTCTCCCGTTCACTCTTTTTCTATCTCGCTCTCTCTGTCTCCCGTTCACTCTCTCTCTATCTCGCTCTTTCTGTCTCTCATTCTCTATCTCTCTATCTCGCTCTCTCTGTCTCTCGTTCACACTCTCTCTATCTCGCTCTCTCTGTCTCACGTTCACTCTCTCTCTATCTCGCCCGCTCTCTCATTCACTCTCTCACTCTCTCGCTCTCTCTGTCTCTCATTCACTCTCTCTCTATCTCGCTCTCTCTGTCTCTCCTTCACTCTCTCTCTATCTCGCTCTCTCTGTCTCTCCTTCACGCTCTCTCTTCTCGTTCGCTCTCCCGTTCACTCTCACTCTATCTCGCTCTCTCTGCATCTCATTCATTCTCTCTCTATCTCGCTCTCTCTGTCTCTCGTTCACTCTCTTCTCTATCTCGCTCTCTCTGACTCTCATTCACTCTCTCTCTCTATGTCGCCATCTCTGTCTCTCGTTCACTCTCTTTCTATCTCGCTCACTCTGACTCTCGTTCACTCTCTCTCTATCTCGCACGCTCTCTCATTGACTGTCTTACTCTTTCGCTCTCTCTGTCTCTCATTCACTCTCTCTCTATCTTGCTCTCTCTGTCTCTCGTTCACTCTCTCTCTATCTTGCTCTCTCTGTCTCCCCTTCACTCTCTCTCTATCTCGCTCTCTCTGCATCTCATTCATTCTCTCTCTATCTCGCTCTCTCTGTCTCTCGTTCACTCTCTCTCTTGCTCTCTCTTTCTCTCGTTCACTCTCTCTCTAACCCGCTCTCTCTGTCTCTCGTTCACTCTCTCTATATCTCGCTCTATCTGTCTCTCGTTCACTCTCTCTCTATCTCGCTCTCTCTGTCTCTCGTTCACTCTCTCTCTATCTCGCTCTCTATGTCTCTCGTTCACTTGCTCTCTATCTCGCTTTCTCTGTCTCTTGTTCAGTCTCTCTCTATCTCGCCCGCTCTCTCATTCACTCTCTCCCTCTCTCGCGCTCTTTCTCTCGTTCACTCTCTATCTCTCTCTCTGTCTCTCGTTCACTCTCTCTCTAACTCGCTCTCTCTGTCTATCGTTCACTCTTTCTCTATCTCGCTTTCTCAGTCTCTCGTTCACTCTCTCTGTGTTTCACTCTCTCTGTCTCTCATTCACTCTCTCTCTATGTCGCTCTCTCTGTCTCTCGTTCTCTCTCTCACTATTGCGCTCCCACTGTCTCTCGTTCACTCTCTCTCTATCTTGCTCTCTCTGTCTCTCGTTCACTCTCTCTCTATCTCGTGCTCTCTGTCTCCCGTTCACTCTCTCTCTATATCACTCTCTCTGCCTCTCATTCATTCTCTCTCTACCTCGCTCTCTCTTTCTCTCGTTCACTCTCTCTCTATCTCTCTCTCTCTTTCTCTCGTTCACTCTCTAACTCGCTCTCTCTGTCTCTTGTTCACTTTCTCTCTATCTCGCTCTCTCTGTCTCTTGTTCAGTCTCTCTCTATCTCGCTCTCTCTGTCTCTCATTCACTCTCTCTCTATCTCGCTCTCTCTGTCTCCCGTTCTCTCTTTCTCTATCTCGCTCTCTCTGTCTCCTGTTCACTCTCTCTCTATCTCGCTCTCTCTGTCTCTCATTCTCTATCTCTCTATCTCGCTCTCTCTGCATCTCAAACTCTCTCTATCTCGCTCTCTCTGTCTCACGTTCACTCTCTCTCTATCTCGCCCGCTCTCTCATTCACTCTCTCACTCTCTCGCTCTCTCTGTCTCTCATTCACTCTCTCTCTATCTCTCTCTCTATGTCTCTCGTTCACTCTCTCTCTATCTCGCTCTCTCTGTCTCTCGTTCACGCTCTCTCTTCTCGCTCGCTCTCTCATTCACTCTCTCTCCATCTCGCTTTCTGACTCCCATTCACTCTCTCTCTATCTCGCTCTCTCTCTCTCTCGTGCACTCTCTCTTTATTTCGCTCTCTCTGTCTCTCGTTCACTCACTCTCTATCTTGCTCTCTCTGTCTCCCGTTCACTCTTTCTCTATCTCGCTATCTCTGTCTCTCATTCTCTATCTTTCTATCTCGCTCTCGCTGTCTCTCTTTCACTCTCTCTCTCTATCTCGCTCTCTCTGTCTCTCGTTCACTCTCTCTCTATCTCGCTCTCTCTGCATCTCATTCATTCTCTCTCTATCTCGCTCTCTCTGTCTCTCGTTCACTCTCTATCTATCTTGCTCTCTCTTCCTCTCGTTCACTCTCTCTCTAACCCGCTCTCTCTGTCTCTCGTCCACTCTCTCTCTATCTCGCTCTCTCTGTCTCTCGTTCACTCTCTCTCTATCTCGATCTCTCTGTCTCTCGTTCACTCTCTCTCTATCTCGCTCTCTCTGTCTCTCGATCACTCTCTCTCTATCTCGCCCGCTCTCTCATTCACACGCTCTCTATCTCGCTTTCTCTGTCACTCGTTCACTCGCTCTCCATCTCGCTTTCTCTGTCTCTCGTTCAGTCTCTCTCTATCTCGCCCGCTCTCTCATTCACTCTCTCCCTCTCTCGTTCTCTCTGTCTCTCCTTGACTCTCTATCTCTGTCTCTCTGTCTCTCGTTCACTCTCTCTCTAACTCGCTCTCACTGTCTATCGTTCACTCTTTCTCTATCTCGCTCTCTCTGTCTCTCATTCACTCTCTCTATATCTCGCTCTCTCTGTCTCTCGTTCACTCTCTCTCTATCTCGCTCGTTCTCCCTTTCACTCTCTCTCTATCTCGCTCACTCTGTCTCTCGTTCACTCGCTCTCTATCTTGCGCTGTCTGTCTCCCGTTCACTCTCTCTCTATCTCACTCTCTCTGTCTCTTGTTCTTCTCTCTCTATGTCGCACTCTCTGTCGCTCATTCACTCTCTCTCTATCTCGCTCTCTCTGTCTCTCGTTCACTCTCTCACTATCTCGCTCTCACTGTCTCTCGTTCACTCTCTCTCTATCTCGCTCTCTCTGTCTCTCATTCACTCTCTCTCTAACTCGCTCTCTCTGTCTCTCCTTCACTCTCTCTCTATCTCGCTAGCTCTCATTCACTCGCTCTCTATCTCGCTCTCTCTCTCTCGTTCAATCTCTCTTTATCTCGCTCTCTCTGTCTCTCTTTCACTCTCTCTCTCTATCTCGCTCTCTCTGTCTCTCGTTCACTCTCTCTCTATCTCGCTCTCTCTGCATCTCATTCATTCTCTCTCTATCTCGCTCTCTCTGTCTCTCGTTCACTCTCTATCTATCTTGCTCTCTCTTCCTCTCGTTCACTCTCTCTCTAACCCGCTCTCTCTGTCTCTCGTCCACTCTCTCTCTATCTCGCTCTCTCTGTCTCTCGTTCACTCTCTCTCTATCTCGATCTCTCTGTCTCTCGTTCACTCTCTCTCTATCTCGCTCTCTCTGTCTCTCGATCACTCTCTCTCTATCTCGCCCGCTCTCTCATTCACACGCTCTCTATCTCGCTTTCTCTGTCACTCGTTCACTCGCTCTCCCTCTCGCTTTCTCTGTCTCTCGTTCAGTCTCTCTCTATCTCGCCCGCTCTCTCATTCACTCTCTCCCTCTCTCGTTCTCTCTGTCTCTCCTTGACTCTCTATCTCTGTCTCTCTGTCTCTCATTCACTCTCTCTCTAACTCGCTCTCACTGTCTATCGTTCACTCTTTCTCTATCTCGCTCTCTCTGTCTCTCATTCACTCTCTCTATATCTCGCTCTCTCTGTCTCTCGTTCACTCTCTCTCTATCTCGCTCGTTCTCCCTTTCACTCTCTCTCTATCTCGCTCACTCTGTCTCTCGTTCACTCGCTCTCTATCTTGCGCTGTCTGTCTCCCGTTCACTCTCTCTCTATCTCACTCTCTCTGTCTCTTGTTCTTCTCTCTCTATGTCGCACTCTCTGTCGCTCATTCACTCTCTCTCTATCTCGCTCTCTCTGTCTCTCGTTCACTCTCTCACTATCTCGCTCTCACTGTCTCTCGTTCACTCTCTCTCTATCTCGCTCTCTCTGTCTCTCATTCACTCTCTCTCTAACTCGCTCTCTCTGTCTCTCCTTCACTCTCTCTCTATCTCGCTAGCTCTCATTCACTCGCTCTCTATCTCGCTCTCTCTCTCTCGTTCAATCTCTCTTTATCTCGCTCTCTCTGTCTCTCGTTCACTCTCTCTCTATCTCGCTCTCTCTGTCTCCCGTTCACTCTCTCTATCTCGCTCTCTCTGTCTCTCATTCTCTATCTTTCTATCTCGCTCTCGCTGTCCCTCATTCACTCTCTCTCTCTATCTCGCTCTCTCTGTCTCTCGTTCACTCTCTGTCTCGCTCTCTCAGTCTCTCGTTCACTCTCTCTCTGTTTCACTCTCTCTGTCTCTCGTTCACTCTCTCTATATCTCGCTCTGTCTCTCGTTCACTCTCTCTCTATCTCGCTCGTTCTCCCTTTCACTCTCTCTCTATCTCGCTCAATCTGTCTCTCGTTCACTCGCTCTCTATCTCGCTCTCTCTGTCTCCCTTTCACTATCTCTCTATCTCACTCTCTCTGTCTCTTGTTCACTCTCTCTCTATGTCGCACTCTCTGTCGCTCATTCACTCTCTCTCTATCTTGCTCTCTCTGTCTCTCGTTAACTCTCTCTCTATCTCGCTCTCTCTGTCTCTCATTCACTTTCTCTCTATTTCGCTCTCTCTGTCTCTTCTTCACTCACTCTCTATCTCGCTAGCTCTCTCATTCACTCTCTCTCTATCTCGCTCTCTCTGTCTCTCGTTCACTCTCGCACTATCTCGCTCTCTCTGTCTCTCGTTCAATCTCTCTCTATCTCGCTCTCTCATTCACTCTCTCTCTATCTCGCTCTCTCTGTCTCTCGTTCACTCTCTCTCTATCTCGCTCTCTCTGTCTCTAGTTCAATCTCTCTCTATCTCGCTCTCTCTGTCTCCCGTTCACTCTCTCTATCTCGCTCTTTCTGACTCTCCTTCACTCTCTCTCTATCTCGCTCTCTCTGCATCTCATTCATTCTCTCTCTATCTCGCTCTCTCTGTCTCTCGTTCACTCTCTCTATATCTCGGTCTATCTGTCTCTCGTTCACTCTCTCTCTATCTTGCTCTCTCTGTCTCTCGTTCACTCTCTCTCTATCTCGATCTCTCTGTCTCCCCTTCACTCTCTCTCTATCTCGCTCTCTCTGCATCTCATTCATTCTCTCTCTATCTCGCTCTCTCTGTCTCTCGTTCACTCTCTCTCTATCTTGCTCTCTCTTTCTCTCGTTCACTCTCTCTCTAACCCGCTCTCTCTGTCTCTCGTTCACACTCTCTATATCTCGCTCTATCTGTCTCTCGTTCACTCTCTCTCTATCTCGATCTCTCTGTCTCTCGTTCACTCTCTCTCTATCTCGCTCTCTCTGTCTCTCGTTCACTCTCTTTCTCTCTCGCTCTCTCTGTCTCTCGTTCACGCTCTTTCTTCTCGCTCGCTCTCCCATTCACTCTCTCTCTATCTCGCTTTCTGACTCCCATTCACTCTCTCTCTATCTCGCTCTCTCTCTCTCTCGTTCACTCTCTCTTTATCTCGCTCTCTCTGTCTCTCGTTCACTCTCTATCTCGCTCTCTCTGTCTCTCGTTCAATCTCTCTCTATCTTGCTCTCTCTTTCTCTTGTTCACTCTCTCTCTAACCCGTTCTCTCTGTCTCTGGTTCAATCTCTCTATATCTCGCTCTATCTGTCTCTCGTTCACTCTCTCTCTATCTCGATCTCTCTGTCTCTCGTTCACTCTCTCTCTATCTCGCTCTCTCTGTCTCCCGTTCACTCTCTCTCTATCTCGCTTTCTCTGTCTCTCGTTCAGTCTCTCTCTATCTCGCCCGCTCTCTCATTCACTCTCTCCCTCTCTCGTTCTCTCTGTCTCTCGTTCACTCTCTATCTCTCTCTCTCTGTCTCTCGTTCACTCTCTCTCCAACTCGCTCTCACTGTCTATCGTTCACTCTTTCTCTATCGCGCTCTCTCAGTCTCTCGTTCACTCTCTCTCTGTTTCACTCTCTCTGTCTCTCGTTCACTCTCTCTATATCTCGCTCTCTGTCTCTCGTTCACTGTCTCTCTATCTCGCTCGTTCTCCCTTTCACTCTCTCTCTATCTCGCTCACTCTGTCTCTCGTTCACTCGCTCTCTATCTCGCTCTCTCTCTCTCCCGTTCACTCTCTCTCTCTCTCTGTCTCGCTCTCTCTGTCTCCCATTCACTCTCTTTCTATCTCGCTCTCTCTGCATCTCATTCATTCTCTCTCTATCTTGCTCTCTCTGTCTCTCGTTCAAACTCTCTCTATCTTGCTCTCTCTTTCTCTTGTTCACACTCTCTCTAACCCGCTCTCTCTGTCTCTCGTTCACTCTCTCTCTATCTCGATCTCTCTGTCTCTCATTCACTCTCTCTCTATCTCGCGCTCTCTGTCTCCCGTTCACTCTCTCTCTATCTCGCTTTCTCTGTCTCTCGTTCACTCTCTCTCTATCTCGCCTGCTCTCTCATTCACACGCTCTCTATCTCGCTCTCTATGTCTCTCGTTCACACGCTCTCTATCTCGCTCTCTCTGTCTCCTGTTCACTCTCTCTCTATCTCACTCTCTCTGTCTCTTGTTCAGTCTCTCTCTATCTCGCTCTCTCTGTCTCTCATTCACTCTCTCTCTAACTCGCTCTCTCTGTCTCTTGTTCAGTCTCTCTCTATCTCGCTCTCTCTGTCTCTCATTCACTCTCTCTCTAACTCGCTCTCTCTGTCTCTTCTTCACTCTCTCTCTATCTCGCTAGCTCTCTCATTCACTCTCTCTCTATCTCGCTCTCTCTGTCTCTCGTTCACGCTCTCTTTTCTCGCTCGCTCTCCCATTCACTCTCTCTCTATCTCGCTCTCTCTCTCTCGTTCACTCTCTCTTTATCTCGCTCTCTCTGTCTCTCGTTCACTCTCTCTCTATCTCGCTCTCTCTGTCTCCCGTTCACTCTCTCTCTATCTCGCTCTCTCTCTCTCTCATTCTCTATCTTTCTATCTCGCTCTCGCTGTCCCTCATTCACTCTCTCTCTCTATCTTGCTCTCTCTGTCTCTCGTTCACTCTCTCTATATCTCGCTCTCTCTGTCTCCCATTCACTCTCTCTCTATCTCGCTCTCTCTGCATCTCATTCATTCTCTCTCTATCTCGCTCTCTCTGTCTCTCGTTAAATCTCTCTCTCTTGCTCTCTCTTTCTCTTGTTCACTCTCTCTCTAACCCGCTCTCTCTTTCTCTCGTTCACTCTCTCTATATCTCGCTCTCTCTGTCTCCCGTTCACTCTCTCTCTATCTCGCTTTCTCTGTCTCTCGTTCAGTCTCTCTCTATCTCGCCTGCTCTCTCATTCACACGCTCTCTATCTCGCTTTCTCTGTCTCTCGTTCAGTCTCTCTCTATCTCGCCCGCTCTCTCATTCATTCTCTCCCTCTCTCGCTCTCTCTTTCTCTCGTTCACTCTCTATCTCTCTCTCTCTGTCTCTCGTTCACTCTCTCTCTAACTCGCTCTCTCTGTCTATCGTTCACTCTATCTCTATCTCGCTTTCTCAGTCTCTCGTTCACTCTCTCTGTGTTTCACTCTGTCTCTCGTTCACTCTCTCAATATCTCGCTCTCTCTGTCTCTCGTTCACTCTCTCTCTATCTCGTTCTCTCTGTCTCCCGTTCACTCTCTCTCTATCTCACTCTCTCTGTCTCTTGTTCACTCTCTCTCTATGTCGCTCTCTCAGTCGCTCATTCACTCTCTCTCTATGTTGCTCTCTCTGTCTCTCGTTCACTCTCTCACTATTTCGCTCTCACTGTCTCTCGTTCACTCTCTCTCTATCTTGCTCTCTCTGTATCTCGTTCACTCTCTCTCTATCTCGCTCTCTCTGCCTCTCGTTCCCTCTCTCTCTATCTCGCTATCTCTGTCTCCCGTTTACTCTCTCTCTATCTCGCTCTCTCTGTCTCCCGTTCACTCTCTCTCTATCTCGCTCTCTCTGTCTCTCATTCCCTTTCTCTCTATCTGGCTCTCTCTGTCTCCCGTTCGCTCTCTCTATATCTCGCTCTCTCTGTCTCGCGTTCACTCTCTCTCTATCTCTCTCTCTCTGTCTCCCGTTCACTCTTTCCCTATCTCGATTTCGCTGTCTCCCGTTCACTCTCTATCTATCTCGCTCTCTCTGTCTCTTCTTCACTCTCTCTCTATCTCGATCTATCTGTCTCTCGTTAACTCTCTCTATCTCGATCTCTCTGTCTCTCGTTCACTCTCTCTCTATCTCGCTTTCTCTGTCTCTCGTTCAGTCTCTCTCTATCTGGCCCGCTCTCTCATTCACTCTCTCCCTCTCTCGTTCTCTCTGTCTCTCGTTCACTCTCTATCTCTCTCTCTCTGTCTCTCGTTCACTCTCTCTCTAACTCGCTCTCACTGTCTATCGTTCACTCTTTCTCTATCTCGCTCTCTCAGTCTCTCGTTCACTCTCTCCATATCTTGCTCTCTATGTCTCTCGTTCACTCTCTCTCTATCTCGATCGCTCTCCCTTTCACTCTCTCTCTATCTCGCTCACACTGTCACTCGTTCACTCGCTCTCTATCTCGCTCCCTCTGTCTCCAGTGCACTCTCTCTCTATCTCACTCTCTCTGTCTCTTGTTCATTCTCTCTCTATGTCGCACTCTCTGTCGCTCATTCACTCTCTCTCTATCTCGCTCTCTCTCTCTCTCGTTCACTCTCTCTTTATCTCGCTCTCTCTGTCTCCCGTTCACTCTCTCTCTATCTCGCTCTCTCTGTCTCCCGTTCAATCTCTCTCTATCTCGCTCTCTCTGTCTCTCATTCTCTATCTTTCTATCTCGCTCTCGCTGTCTCTCATTCACTCTCTCTCTCTATTTCGCTCTCTCTGTCTCTCGTTCACTCTCTCTCTATCTCGCTCTCTCTGTCTCTCATTCACTTTCTCTCTAATTCGCTCTCTCTGTCTCTTCTTCACTCACTCTCTATCTCGCTAGCTCTCTCATTCACTCTCTCTCTATCTCGCTCTCTCTGTCTCTCGTTCACTCTCGCACTATCTCGCTCTCTCTGTCTCTCGTTCAATCTCTCTCTATCTCGCTCTCTCATTCACTCTCTCTCTATCTCGCTCTCTCTGTCTCTCGTTCACTCTCTCTCTATCTCGCTCTCTCTGTCTCTAGTTCAATCTCTCTCTATCTCGCTCTCTCTGTCTCTCGTTCACTCTCTCTATCTCGCTCTTTCTGACTCTCCTTCACTCTCTCTCTATCTCGCTCTCTCTGTCTCTCGTTCACTCTCTCTCTATCTTGCTCTCTCTGTCTCTCGTTCACTCTCTCTCTATCTCGCTCTCTCTGTCTCCCGTTCACTCTCTCTCTATCTCGCTCTCTCTGCATCTCATTCATTCTCTCTCTATCTCGCTCTCTCTGTCTCTCGTTCACTCTCTCTATATCTCGGTCTATCTGTCTCTCGTTCACTCTCTCTCTATCTTGCTCTCTCTGTCTCTCGTTCACTCTCTCTATATCTCGGTCTATCTGTCTCTCGTTCACTCTCTCTCTATCTTGCTCTCTCTGTCTCTCGTTCACTCTCTCTCTATCTCGATCTCTCTGTCTCCCCTTCACTCTCTCTCTATCTCGCTCTCTCTGCATCTCATTCATTCTCTCTCTATCTCGCTCTCTCTGTCTCTCGTTCACTCTCTCTCTATCTTGCTCTCTCTTTCTCTCGTTCACTCTCTCTCTAACCCGCTCTCTCTGTCTCTCGTTCACACTCTCTATATCTCGCTCTATCTGTCTCTCGTTCACTCTCTCTCTATCTCGATCTCTCTGTCTCTCGTTCACTCTCTCTCTATCTCGCTCTCTCTGTCTCTCGTTCACTCTCTTTCTATCTCGCTCTCTCTGTCTCTCGTTCACGCTCTTTCTTCTCGCTCGCTCTCCCATTCACTCTCTCTCTATCTCGCTTTCTGACTCCCATTCACTCTCTCTCTATCTCGCTCTCTCTCTCTCTCGTTCACTCTCTCTTTATCTCGCTCTCTCTGTCTCTCGTTCACTCTCTATCTCGCTCTCTCTGTCTCTCGTTCAATCTCTCTCTATCTTGCTCTCTCTTTCTCTTGTTCACTCTCTCTCTAACCCGTTCTCTCTGTCTCTGGTTCAATCTCTCTATATCTCGCTCTATCTGTCTCTCGTTCACTCTCTCTCTATCTCGATCTCTCTGTCTCTCGTTCACTCTCTCTCTATCTCGCTCTCTCTGTCTCCCGTTCACTCTCTCTCTATCTCGCTTTCTCTGTCTCTCGTTCAGTCTCTCTCTATCTGGCCCGCTCTCTCATTCACTCTCTCCCTCTCTCGTTCTCTCTGTCTCTCGTTCACTCTCTATCTCTCTCTCTCTGTCTCTCGTTCACTCTCTCTCCAACTCGCTCTCACTGTCTATCGTTCACTCTTTCTCTATCGCGCTCTCTCAGTCTCTCGTTCACTCTCTCTCTGTTTCACTCTCTCTGTCTCTCGTTCACTCTCTCTATATCTCGCTCTCTGTCTCTCGTTCACTGTCTCTCTATCTCGCTCGTTCTCCCTTTCACTCTCTCTCTATCTCGCTCACTCTGTCTCTCGTTCACTCGCTCTCTATCTCGCTCTCTCTCTCTCCCGTTCACTCTCTCTCTCTCTCTGTCTCGCTCTCTCTGTCTCCCATTCACTCTCTTTCTATCTCGCTCTCTCTGCATCTCATTCATTCTCTCTCTATCTTGCTCTCTCTGTCTCTCGTTCAAACTCTCTCTATCTTGCTCTCTCTTTCTCTTGTTCACACTCTCTCTAACCCGCTCTCTCTGTCTCTCGTTCACTCTCTCTCTATCTCGATCTCTCTGTCTCTCATTCACTCTCTCTCTATCTCGCGCTCTCTGTCTCCCGTTCACTCTCTCTCTATCTCGCTATCTCTGTCTCTCGTTCACTCTCTCTCTATCTCGCCTGCTCTCTCATTCACACGCTCTCTATCTCGCTCTCTATGTCTCTCGTTCACACGCTCTCTATCTCGCTCTCTCTGTCTCCTGTTCACTCTCTCTCTATCTCACTCTCTCTGTCTCTTGTTCAGTCTCTCTCTATCTCGCTCTCTCTGTCTCTCATTCACTCTCTCTCTAACTCGCTCTCTCTGTCTCTTCTTCACTCTCTCTCTATCTCGCTAGCTCTCTCATTCACTCTCTCTCTATCTCGCTCTCTCTGTCTCTCGTTCACGCTCTCTTTTCTCGCTCGCTCTCCCATTCACTCTCTCTCTATCTCGCTCTCTCTCTCTCGTTCACTCTCTCTTTATCTCGCTCTCTCTGTCTCTCGTTCACTCTCTCTCTATCTCGCTCTCTCTGTCTCCCGTTCACTCTCTCTCTATCTCGCTCTCTCTCTCTCTCATTCTCTATCTTTCTATCTCGCTCTCGCTGTCCCTCATTCACTCTCTCTCTCTATCTTGCTCTCTCTGTCTCTCGTTCACTCTCTCTATATCTCGCTCTCTCTGTCTCCCATTCACTCTCTCTCTATCTCGCTCTCTCTGCATCTCATTCATTCTCTCTCTATCTCGCTCTCTCTGTCTCTCGTTAAATCTCTCTCTCATGCTCTCTCTTTCTCTTGTTCACTCTCTCTCTAACCCGCTCTCTCTTTCTCTCGTTCACTCTCTCTATATCTCGCTCTCTCTGTCTCCCGTTCACTCTCTCTCTATCTCGCTTTCTCTGTCTCTCGTTCAGTCTCTCTCTATCTCGCCTGCTCTCTCATTCACACGCTCTCTATCTCGCTTTCTCTGTCTCTCGTTCAGTCTCTCTCTATCTCGCCCGCTCTCTCATTCATTCTCTCCCTCTCTCGCTCTCTCTTTCTCTCGTTCACTCTCTATCTCTCTCTCTCTGTCTCTCGTTCACTCTCTCTCTAACTCGCTCTCTCTGTCTATCGTTCACTCTTTCTCTATCTCGCTTTCTCAGTCTCTCGTTCACTCTCTCTGTGTTTCACTCTGTCTCTCGTTCACTCTCTCAATATCTCGCTCTCTCTGTCTCTCGTTCACTCTCTCTCTATCTCGTTCTCTCTGTCTCCCGTTCACTCTCTCTCTATCTCACTCTCTCTGTCTCTTGTTCACTCTCTCTCTATGTCGCTCTCTCAGTCGCTCATTCACTCTCTCTCTATGTTGCTCTCTCTGTCTCTCGTTCACTCTCTCACTATTTCGCTCTCACTGTCTCTCGTTCACTCTCTCTCTATCTTGCTCTCTCTGTATCTCGTTCACTCTCTCTCTATCTCGCTCTCTCTGCCTCTCGTTCCCTCTCTCTCTATCTCGCTATCTCTGTCTCCCGTTTACTCTCTCTCTATCTCGCTCTCTATGTATCTTTTTCACTCTCTCCCTCTCTCGCTTCCTTTCACTCTCTCTACCGCGCTCTCTCTGTCTCTCGTTAACTCTCTCTCTACCTCGCTCTCTCTGTCTCTCGTTCACTCTCTCTCTTCTCGCTCGCTCTCCCATTCACACTCTCTCTATCTCGCTCTCTCTGTCTCTCATTTCCTCTCTCTCTATCCGGCTCTCTCTGTCTCCCGTTCACTCTCTCGATATCTCGCTCTCTCTGTCTCTCGTTCACTCTCTCTCTATCTAGCTCTCTCTGTCTCTCGTTCACTCTCTCTCTATCTCTCTCTGTCTCCCGTTCACTCTTTCACTATCTCGCTCTCGCTGTCTCCCGTTCACTCTCTCTCTATCTCGCTCTCTCTGTCTCTCGTTCACTCTCTCTCTATCTCGCTCTCTCTGTCTCTCGTTCACTCGCTCTCTATCTCACTTTCTCTGTCTCTCGTTCAGGCTCTCTCTATCTCGCCCGCTCTCTCATTCACTCTGTCCCTCTCTCGCTCGCTTTCTCTCGTTCACTCTCTCTAACTCGCTCTCTCTGTCTATCGTTCACTCTTTCTCTATCTCGCTTTCTCAGTCTCTCGTTCACTCTCTCTGTGTTTCACTCTCTCTGTCTCTCGTTCACTCTCTCTGTGTTTCACTCTGTCTCTCGTTCACTCTCTCAATATCTCGCTCTCTCTGTCGCTCATTCACTCTCTCTCTATGTCGCTCTCTCTGTCTCTCTTTCACTCTCTCACTATTTCGCTCTCACTGTCTCTTGTTCACTCTCTCTCTATCTTGCTCTCTCTGTCTCTCGTTCGCTCTCTCTATATCTCGCTCTCTCTGTCTCGCGTTCACTCTCTCTCTATCTCTCTCTCTCTGTCTCCCGTTCACTCTTTCCCTATCTCGATTTCGCTGTCTCCCGTTCACTCTCTATCTATCTCGCTCTCTCTGTCTCTTCTTCACTCTCTCTCTATCTCGATCTATCTGTCTCTCGTTAACTCTCTCTATCCCGATCTCTCTGTCTCTCGTTCACTCTCTCTCTATCTCGCTTTCTCTGTCTCTCGTTCAGTCTCTCTCTATCTGGCCCGCTCTCTCATTCACTCTCTCCCTCTCTCGTTCTCTCTGTCTCTCGTTCACTCTCTATCTCTCTCTCTCTGTCTCTCGTTCACTCTCTCTCTAACTCGCTCTCACTGTCTATCGTTCACTCTTTCTCTATCTCGCTCTCTCAGTCTCTCGTTCACTCTCTCCATATCTTGCTCTCTATGTCTCTCGTTCACTCTCTCTCTATCTCGATCGCTCTCCCTTTCACTCTCTCTCTATCTCGCTCACACTGTCACTCGTTCACTCGCTCTCTATCTCGCTCCCTCTGTCTCCAGTGCACTCTCTCTCTATCTCACTCTCTCTGTCTCTTGTTCATTCTCTCTCTATGTCGCTCTCTCTCTCTCTCGTTCACTCTCTCTTTATCTCGCTCTCTCTGTCTCCCGTTCACTCTCTCTCTATCTCGCTCTCTCTGTCTCCCGTTCAATCTCTCTCTATCTCGCTCTCTCTGTCTCTCATTCTCTATCTTTCTATCTCGCTCTCGCTGTCTCTCATTCACTCTCTCTCTCTATTTCGCTCTCTCTGTCTCTCGTTCACTCTCTCTCTATCTCGCTCTCTCTGTCTCTCGTTCACTCTCTCTCTAACCCTCTCTCTCTGTCTCTCGTTCACTCTCTCTATATCTCGCTCTATCTGTCTCTCGTTCACTCTCTCTCTATCTCGCTCTCTCTGTCTCTCGTTCACTCTCTCTATATCTCGCTCTCTCTGTCTCCCGTTCAGTCTCTCTCCATCTCGCTCTCTCTGTCTCTCGTTCACTCTCTCACTATCTCGCTCTCTCTGTCTCTCGTTCACTCTCTCTCTATCTCTCTCTCTCTGCCTCTCGTTCACTCTCTCTCTATCTCTCTCTCTCTGCCTCTCGTTCACTCTCTCTCTATCTCGCTCTCTCTGTCTCTCATTCACTCTCTCTCTATCTCGCTCTCTCTGTCTCTTCTTCACTCTCTCTCTATCTCGCTAGCTCTCTCATTCACTCTCTCTCTATCTTGCTCTCTCTCTCTCTCATTCACTCGCACTCTATCTCGCTCTCTCTGTCTCCCGTTCACTCTCTCTCTATCTCGCTCTCTATGTATCTTTTTCACTCTCTCCCTCTCTCGCTTCCTTTCACTCTCTCTACCGCGCTCTCTCTGTCTCTCGTTAACTCTCTCTCTACCTCGCTCTCTCTGTCTCTCGTTCACTCTCTCTCTTCTCGCTCGCTCTCCCATTCACACTCTCTCTATCTCGCTCTCTCTGTCTCTCATTTCCTCTCTCTCTATCCGGCTCTCTCTGTCTCCCGTTCACTCTCTCGCTATCTCGCTCTCTCTGTCTCTCGTTCACTCTCTCTCTATCTAGCTCTCTCTGTCTCTCGTTCACTCTCTCTCTATCTCTCTCTGTCTCCCGTTCACTCTTTCACTATCTCGCTCTCGCTGTCTCCCGTTCACTCTCTCTCTATCTCGCTCTCTCTGTCTCTCGTTCACTCTCTCTCTATCTCGCTCTCTCTGTCTCTCGTTCACTCGCTCTCTATCTCACTTTCTCTGTCTCTCGTTCAGGCTCTCTCTATCTCGCCCGCTCTCTCATTCACTCTGTCCCTCTCTCGCTCGCTTTCTCTCGTTCACTCTCTCTAACTCGCTCTCTCTGTCTATCGTTCACTCTTTCTCTATCTCGCTTTCTCAGTCTCTCGTTCACTCTCTCTGTGTTTCACTCTCTCTGTCTCTCGTTCACTCTCTCTGTGTTTCACTCTGTCTCTCGTTCACTCTCTCAATATCTCGCTCTCTCTGTCGCTCATTCACTCTCTCTCTATGTCGCTCTCTCTGTCTCTCTTTCACTCTCTCTCTATTTCGCTCTCACTGTCTCTTGTTCACTCTCTCTCTATCTTGCTCTCTCTGTCTCTCGTTCACTCTCTCTCTATCTCGCTCTCTCTGTCTCTCGTTCACTCGCTCTCTATCTCGCTTTCTCTGTCTCTCGTTCAGTCTCTCTCTATCTCGCCCTCTCTCTCATTCACTCTCTCCCTCTCTCGCTCTCTCTGTCTCTCGTTCACTCTCTATCTCTCTCTCTCTGTCTCTCATTCACTCTCTCTCTAACTCGCTCTCTCTGTCTTTCGTTCACTCTTTCTCTATCTCGCTTTCTCAGTCTCTCGTTCAGTCTCTCTGTGTTTCACTCTCTCTGTCTCTCGTTCACTCTCTCAATATCTCGCTCTCTCTGTCTCTTGTTCACTCTCTCTCTATGTCGCTCTCTATGTCGCTCATTCACTCTCTCTCTATGTCGCTCTCTCTGTCTCTCGTTCACTGTCTCACTATTTCGCTCTCACTGTCTCTCGTTCACTCTCTCTCTATCTCGCTCTCTCTGCCTCTCGTTCCCTCTCTCTCTATCTTGCTCTCTCTGTCTCCCTTTCACTCTCTCTCTATCTCGCTCTCACTGTCTCTCGTTCCCTCTCTCTCTATCTCGCTCTCTCTGTCTCGCGTTCACTCTCTCTCTATCTCTCTCTCTCTCTCTCCCGTTCACTTTTTCCCTATCTCGATCTCGCTGTCTCCCGTTCACTCTCTATCTATCTCGCTCTCTCTGTCTCTTCTTCACTCTCTCTCTATCTCGCTCTCTCTGCCTCTCTTTCACTCTCTCATTACCTCGCTCTCTGTCTCTCTATCTCGCTCTCTCTGTCTCTCGTTCACTCTCTCTCTATCTCGCTCTATCTGTCTCTCGTTAACTCTCTCTCTATATCGATCTCTCTGTCTCTCGTTCACTCTCTCTCTCTCTCTGTCTCTCGTTCACTCTCTCTCTAACTCGCTCTCACTGTCTATCGTTCACTCTTTCTCCTTCTCGCTCTCTCAGTCTCTCGTTCACTCTCTCTCTGTTTCACTCTCTCTGTCTCTCCTTCACTCCCTCTCTATCTCGCTCTCTCTGTCTCTCATTCACTCTCTCTCTCTATCTCGCTCTCTCTGTCTCTTCTTCACTCTCTCTCTATCTCGCTAGCTCTCTCATTCACTCTCTCTCTATCTTGCTCTCTCTCTCTCTCATTCACTCGCACTCTATCTCGCTCTCTCTGTCTCCCGTTCACTCTCTCTCTATCTCGCTCTCTATGTATCTTTTTCACTCTCTCCCTCTCTCGCTTCCTTTCACTCTCTCTACCGCGCTCTCTCTGTCTCTCGTTAACTCTCTCTCTACCTCGCTCTCTCTGTCTCTCGTTCACTCTCTCTCTTCTCGCTCGCTCTCCCATTCACACTCTCTCTATCTCGCTCTCTCTGTCTCTCATTTCCTCTCTCTCTATCCGGCTCTCTCTGTCTCCCGTTCACTCTCTCGATATCTCGCTCTCTCTGTCTCTCGTTCACTCTTTCACTATCTCGCTCTCGCTGTCTCCCGTTCACTCTCTCTCTATCTCGCTCTCTCTGTCTCTCGTTCACTCTCTCTCTATCTCGCTCTCTCTGTCTCTCGTTCACTCGCTCTCTATCTCACTTTCTCTGTCTCTCGTTCAGGCTCTCTCTATCTCGCCCGCTCTCTCATTCACTCTGTCCCTCTCTCGCTCGCTTTCTCTCGTTCACTCTCTCTAACTCGCTCTCTCTGTCTATCGTTCACTCTTTCTCTATCTCGCTTTCTCAGTCTCTCGTTCACTCTCTCTGTGTTTCACTCTCTCTGTCTCTCGTTCACTCTCTCTGTGTTTCACTCTGTCTCTCGTTCACTCTCTCAATATCTCGCTCTCTCTGTCGCTCATTCACTCTCTCTCTATGTCGCTCTCTCTGTCTCTCTTTCACTCTCTCACTATTTCGCTCTCACTGTCTCTTGTTCACTCTCTCTCTATCTTGCTCTCTCTGTCTCTCGTTCACTCTCTCTCTATCTCGCTCTCTCTGTCTCTCGTTCACTCGCTCTCTATCTCGCTTTCTCTGTCTCTCGTTCAGTCTCTCTCTATCTCGCCCTCTCTCTCATTCACTCTCTCCCTCTCTCGCTCTCTCTGTCTCTCGTTCACTCTCTATCTCTCTCTCTCTGTCTCTCATTCACTCTCTCTCTAACTCGCTCTCTCTGTCTTTCGTTCACTCTTTCTCTATCTCGCTTTCTCAGTCTCTCGTTCAGTCTCTCTGTGTTTCACTCTGTCTCTCGTTCACTCTCTCAATATCTCGCTCTCTCTGTCTCTTGTTCACTCTCTCTCTATGTCGCTCTCTATGTCGCTCATTCACTCTCTCTCTATGTCGCTCTCTCTGTCTCTCGTTCACTGTCTCACTATTTCGCTCTCACTGTCTCTCGTTCACTCTCTCTCTATCTCGCTCTCTCTGCCTCTCGTTCCCTCTCTCTCTATCTTGCTCTCTCTGTCTCCCTTTCACTCTCTCTCTATCTCGCTCTCACTGTCTCTCGTTCCCTCTCTCTCTATCTCGCTCTCTCTGTCTCGCGTTCACTCTCTCTCTATCTCTCTCTCTCTCTCTCCCGTTCACTTTTTCCCTATCTCGATCTCGCTGTCTCCCGTTCACTCTCTATCTATCTCGCTCTCTCTGTCTCTTCTTCACTCTCTCTCTATCTCGCTCTCTCTGCCTCTCTTTCACTCTCTCATTACCTCGCTCTCTGTCTCTCTATCTCGCTCTCTCTGTCTCTCGTTCACTCTCTCTCTATCTCGCTCTATCTGCCTCTCGTTAACTCTCTCTCTATATCGATCTCTCTGTCTCTCGTTCACTCTCTATCTCTCTCTGTCTCTCGTTCACTCTCTCTCTAACTCGCTCTCACTGTCTATCGTTCACTCTTTCTCCTTCTCGCTCTCTCAGTCTCTCGTTCACTCTCTCTCTGTTTCACTCTCTCTGTCTCTCCTTCACTCCCTCTCTATCTCACTCACTCTGTCTCTCGTTCACTCGCTCTCTATCTCGCTCTCTCTGTCTCCCGTTCACTCTCTCTCTATCTCACTCTGTCTCTTGGTCACTCTCTCTCTATGTCGCACTTTCTGTCGCTCATTCACTCTCTCTCCATCTCGCTCTCTCTGTCTCTCGTTCACACTCTCACTATTTCGCTCTCACTGTCTCTCGTTCACTCTCTCTCTATCTTGCTCTCTCTGTTTCCCGTTCACTCTCTCTCTATCTCGCTCTCTCTGTCTCTCGTTCACTCTCTCTCTATCTCGCTCTCTCTGTCTCTCGTTCACGCTCTTTCTTCTCGCTCGCTCTCCCATTCACTCTCTCTCTATCTCGCTTTCTGACTCCCATTCACTCTCTCTCTATCTCGCTCTCTCTCTCTCTCGTTCACTCTCTCTTTATCTCGCTCTCTCTGTCTCTCGTTCACTCTCTATCTCGCTCTCTCTGTCTCTCGTTCAATCTCTCTCTATCTTGCTCTCTCTTTCTCTTGTTCACTCTCTCTCTAACCCGTTCTCTCTGTCTCTGGTTCAATCTCTCTATATCTCGCTCTATCTGTCTCTCGTTCACTCTCTCTCTATCTCGATCTCTCTGTCTCTCGTTCACTCTCTCTCTATCTCGCTCTCTCTGTCTCCCGTTCACTCTCTCTCTATCTCGCTTTCTCTGTCTCTCGTTCAGTCTCTCTCTATCTGCCCGCTCTCTCATTCACTCTCTCCCTCTCTCGTTCTCTCTGTCTCTCGTTCACTCTCTATCTCTCTCTCTCTGTCTCTCGTTCACTCTCTCTCCAACTCGCTCTCACTGTCTATCGTTCACTCTTTCTCTATCGCGCTCTCTCAGTCTCTCGTTCACTCTCTCTCTGTTTCACTCTCTCTGTCTCTCGTTCACTCTCTCTATATCTCGCTCTCTGTCTCTCGTTCACTGTCTCTCTATCTCGCTCGTTCTCCCTTTCACTCTCTCTCTATCTCGCTCACTCTGTCTCTCGTTCACTCGCTCTCTATCTCGCTCTCTCTCTCTCCCGTTCACTCTCTCTCTCTCTCTGTCTCGCTCTCTCTGTCTCCCATTCACTCTCTTTCTATCTCGCTCTCTCTGCATCTCATTCATTCTCTCTCTATCTTGCTCTCTCTGTCTCTCGTTCAAACTCTCTCTATCTTGCTCTCTCTTTCTCTTGTTCACACTCTCTCTAACCCGCTCTCTCTGTCTCTCGTTCACTCTCTCTCTATCTCGATCTCTCTGTCTCTCATTCACTCTCTCTCTATCTCGCGCTCTCTGTCTCCCGTTCACTCTCTCTCTATCTCGCTTTCTCTGTCTCTCGTTCACTCTCTCTCTATCTCGCCTGCTCTCTCATTCACACGCTCTCTATCTCGCTCTCTATGTCTCTCGTTCACACGCTCTCTATCTCGCTCTCTCTGTCTCCTGTTCACTCTCTCTCTATCTCACTCTCTCTGTCTCTTGTTCAGTCTCTCTCTATCTCGCTCTCTCTGTCTCTTCTTCACTCTCTCTCTATCTCGCTAGCTCTCTCATTCACTCTCTCTCTATCTCGCTCTCTCTGTCTCTCGTTCACGCTCTCTTTTCTCGCTCGCTCTCCCATTCACTCTCTCTCTATCTCGCTCTCTCTCTCTCGTTCACTCTCTCTTTATCTCCCTCTCTCTGTCTCTCGTTCACTCTCTCTCTATCTCGCTCTCTCTGTCTCCCGTTCACTCTCTCTCTATCTCGCTCTCTCTCTCTCTCATTCTCTATCTTTCTATCTCGCTCTCGCTGTCCCTCATTCACTCTCTCTCTCTATCTTGCTCTCTCTGTCTCTCGTTCACTCTCTCTATATCTCGCTCTCTCTGTCTCCCATTCACTCTCTCTCTATCTCGCTCTCTCTGCATCTCATTCATTCTCTCTCTATCTCGCTCTCTCTGTCTCTCGTTAAATCTCTCTCTCTTGCTCTCTCTTTCTCTTGTTCACTCTCTCTCTAACACGCTCTCTCTTTCTCTCGTTCACTCTCTCTATATCTCGCTCTCTCTGTCTCCCGTTCACTCTCTCTCTATCTCGCTTTCTCTGTCTCTCGTTCAGTCTCTCTCTATCTCGCCTGCTCTCTCATTCACACGCTCTCTATCTCGCTTTCTCTGTCTCTCGTTCAGTCTCTCTCTATCTCGCCCGCTCTCTCATTCATTCTCTCCCTCTCTCGCTCTCTCTTTCTCTCGTTCACTCTCTATCTCTCTCTCTCTGTCTCTCGTTCACTCTCTCTCTAACTCGCTCTCTCTGTCTATCGTTCACTCTTTCTCTATCTCGCTTTCTCAGTCTCTCGTTCACTCTCTCTGTGTTTCACTCTGTCTCTCGTTCACTCTCTCAATATCTCGCTCTCTCTGTCTCTCGTTCACTCTCTCTCTATCTCGTTCTCTCTGTCTCCCGTTCACTCTCTCTCTATCTCACTCTCTCTGTCTCTTGTTCACTCTCTCTCTATGTCGCTCTCTCAGTCGCTCATTCACTCTCTCTCTATGTTGCTCTCTCTGTCTCTCGTTCACTCTCTCACTATTTCGCTCTCACTGTCTCTCGTTCACTCTCTCTCTATCTTGCTCTCTCTGTATCTCGTTCACTCTCTCTCTATCTCGCTCTCTCTGCCTCTCGTTCCCTCTCTCTCTATCTCGCTATCTCTGTCTCCCGTTCACTCTCTCTCTATCTCGCTCTCTCTGTCTCCCGTTCACTCTCTCTCTATCTCGCTCTCTCTGTCTCTCATTCCCTTTCTCTCTATCTTGCTCTCTCTGTCTCCCGTTCGCTCTCTCTATATCTCGCTCTCTCTGTCTCGCGTTCACTCTCTCTCTATCTCTCTCTCTCTGTCTCCCGTTCACTCTTTCCCTATCTCGATTTCGCTGTCTCCCGTTCACTCTCTATCTATCTCGCTCTCTCTGTCTCTTCTTCACTCTCTCTCTATCTCGATCTATCTGTCTCTCGTTAACTCTCTCTATCTCGATCTCTCTGTCTCTCGTTCACTCTCTCTCTATCTCGCTTTCTCTGTCTCTCGTTCAGTCTCTCTCTATCTGGCCCGCTCTCTCATTCACTCTCTCCCTCTCTCGTTCTCTCTGTCTCTCGTTCACTCTCTATCTCTCTCTCTCTGTCTCTCGTTCACTCTCTCTCTAACTCGCTCTCACTGTCTATCGTTCACTCTTTCTCTATCTCGCTCTCTCAGTCTCTCGTTCACTCTCTCCATATCTTGCTCTCTATGTCTCTCGTTCACTCTCTCTCTATCTCGATCGCTCTCCCTTTCACTCTCTCTCTATCTCGCTCACACTGTCACTCGTTCACTCGCTCTCTATCTCGCTCCCTCTCTCTCCAGTGCACTCTCTCTCTATCTCACTCTCTCTGTCTCTTGTTCATTCTCTCTCTATGTCGCACTCTCTGTCGCTCATTCACTCTCTCTCTATCTCGCTCTCTCTCTCTCTCGTTCACTCTCTCTTTATCTCGCTCTCTCTGTCTCCCGTTCACTCTCTCTCTATCTCGCTCTCTCTGTCTCCCGTTCAATCTCTCTCTATCTCGCTCTCTCTGTCTCTCATTCTCTATCTTTCTATCTCGCTCTCGCTGTCTCTCATTCACTCTCTCTCTCTATTTCGCTCTCTCTGTCTCTCGTTCACTCTCTCTCTATCTCGCTCTCTCTGCCTCTCGTTCCCTCTCTCTCTATCTTGCTCTCTCTGTCTCCCTTTCACTCTCTCTCTATCTCGCTCTCACTGTCTCTCGTTCCCTCTCTCTCTATCTCGCTCTCTCTGTCTCGCGTTCACTCTCTCTCTATCTCTCTCTCTCTCTCTCCCGTTCACTCTTTCCCTATCTCGATCTCGCTGTCTCCCGTTCACTCTCTATCTATCTCGCTCTCTCTGTCTCTTCTTCACTCTCTCTCTATCTCGCTCTCTCTGCCTCTCTTTCACTCTCTCATTACCTCGCTCTCTGTCTCTCTATCTCGCTCTCTCTGTCTCTCGTTCACTCTCTCTCTATCTCGCTCTATCTGTCTCTCGTTAACTCTCTCTCTATATCGATCTCTCTGTCTCTCGTTCACTCTCTCTCTCTCTCTGTCTCTTGTTCACTCTCTCTCTAACTCGCTCTCACTGTCTATCGTTCACTCTTTCTCCTTCTCGCTCTCTCAGTCTCTCGTTCACTCTCTCTCTGTTTCACTCTCTCTGTCTCTCCTTCACTCCCTCTCTATCTCACTCACTCTGTCTCTCGTTCACTCGCTCTCTATCTCGCTCTCTCTGTCTCCCGTTCACTCTCTCTCTATCTCACTCTGTCTCTTGGTCACTCTCTCTCTATGTCGCACTTTCTGTCGCTCATTCACTCTCTCTCCATCTCGCTCTCTCTGTCTCTCGTTCACACTCTCACTATCTCGCTCTCACTGTCTCTCGTTCACTCTCTCTCTATCTTGCTCTCTCTGTTTCCCGTTCACTCTCTCTCTATCTCGCTCTCTCTGCCTCTCGTTCACTCCCGCTCTATCTCGCTCTCTCTGTCTCTCATTCACTCTCTCTCTAACTCGCTCTCTCTGTCTCCCGTTCACTCTCTCTCTATCTCGCTCTCTCTGTCTCCCGTTCACTATCTCTCTATCTCGCTCTCTCTGTCTCTCATTCTCTATCTTTCTATCTCGCTCTCGCTGTCTCTCATTCACTCTCTCTCTCTATCTCGCTCCCTCTGTCTCTCGTTCACACTCTCTCTATCTCGCTCTCTCTGTCTCCCGTTCACTCTCTCTCTATCTCGCTCTCTCTGCATCTCATTCATTCTCTCTCTATCTCGCTCTCTCTGTCTCTCGTTCACTCTCTCTCTATCTTGCTCTCTCTTTCTTTCGTTCACTCTCTCTCTAACCCGCTCTCTGTCTCTCGTTCACTCTCTCTATATCTCGCTCTATCTGTCTCTCGTTCACTCTCTCTCTATCTCGCTCTCTCTGCCTCTCGTTCACTCTCTCTCTATCTCGCTCTCTCTGTCTCTCATTCACTCTCTCTCTAACTCGCTCTCTCTGTCTCTTCTTCACTCTCTTTCTATCTCGCTAGCTCTCTCATTCACTCTCTCTCTATCTCGCTCTCTCTGTCTCCCGTTCACTCTCTCTCTATCTCGCTCGCTCTGTCTCTCGTTCACTCTCTCTCTATCTCGCTCTCTCTGTCTCTCGTTCACGCTCTCTCTTCTCGCTCGCTCTCCCTTTCACTCTCTCTCTATCTCGCTTTCTGACTCCCATTCACTCTCTCTCTATCTCATTCTCTCTGTCTCTCGTTCACTCTCTCTATCTTGCTCTCTCATTCTCTCGTTCACTCTCTCTCTAACCCGCTCTCTCTGTCTCTCGTTCACTCTCTCTATATCTCGCTCTGTCTCTCGTTCACTCTCTCTCTATCTCGCTCGTTCTCCCTTTCAATCTCGCTCTATCTCGCTCAATCTGTCTCTCGTTCACTCGCTCTCTATCTCGCTCTCTCTGTCTCCCTTTCACTATCTCTCTATCTCACTCTCTCTGTCTCTTGTTCACTGTCTCTCTATGTCGCACTCTCTGTCGCTCATTCACTCTCTCTCTATCTTGCTCTCTCTGTCTCTCGTTAGCTCTCTCTCTATCTCGCTCTCTCTGTCTCTCATTCACTTTTTCTCTATTTCGCTCTCTCTGTCTCTTCTTCACTCACTCTCTATCTCGCTAGCTCTCTCATTCACTCTCTCTCTATCTCGCTCTATCTGTCTCTCGTTCACTCTCTCACTATCTCGCTCTCTCTGTCTCTCGTTCAATCTCTCTCTATCTCGCTCTCTCATTCACTCTCTCTCTATCTCGCTCTCTCTGTCTCTCGTTCACTCTCTCTCTATCTCACTCTCTCTGTCTCCCGTTCACTCTCTCTATCTCGCTCTTTCTGACTCTCCTTCACTCTCTCTCTATCTCGCTCTCTCTGTCTCTCGTTCACTCTCTCTCTATCTTGCTCTCTCTGTCTCTCGTTCACTCTCTCTCTATCTCGCGCTATCTGTCTCTCGTTCACTCTCTCTCTATCTCGATCTCTCTGTCTCTCGTTCACTCTCTCTCTATCTCGCTCTCTCTGTCTCCCGTTCACTCTCTCTCTATCTTGCTCTCTCTGCATCTCATTCATTCTCTCTCTATCTCGCTCTCTCTGTCTCTCGTTCACTCTCTCTCTATCTTGCTCTCTCTTTCTCTCGTTCACTCTCTCTCTAACCCGCTCCCTCTGTCTCTCGTTCACTCTCTCTATATCTCGCTCTATCTGTCTCTCGTTCACTCTCTCTCTATCTCGCTCTCTCTCTCTCTCATTCTCTATCTTTCTATCTCGCTCTCGCTGTCCCTCATTCACTCTCTCTCTCTATCTTGCTCTCTCTGTCTCTCGTTCACTCTCTCTATATCTCGCTCTCTCTGTCTCCCATTCACTCTCTCTCTATCTCGCTCTCTCTGCATCTCATTCATTCTCTCTCTATCTCGCTCTCTCTGTCTCTCGTTCACTCTCTCTCTATCTTGCTCTCTCTTTCTTTCGTTCACTCTCTCTCTAACCCGCTCTCTGTCTCTCGTTCACTCTCTCTATATCTCGCTCTATCTGTCTCTCGTTCACTCTCTCTCTATCTCGCTCTCTCTGCCTCTCGTTCACTCTCTCTCTATCTCGCTCTCTCTGTCTCTCATTCACTCTCTCTCTAACTTGCTCTCTCTGTCTCTTCTTCACTCTCTTTCTATCTCGCTAGCTCTCTCATTCACTCTCTCTCTATCTCGCTCTCTCTGTCTCCCGTTCACTCTCTCTCTATCTCGCTCGCTCTGTCTCTCGTTCACTCTCTCTCTATCTCGCTCTCTCTGTCTCTCGTTCACGCTCTCTCTTCTCGCTCGCTCTCCCTTTCACTCTCTCTCTATCTCGCTTTCTGACTCCCATTCACTCTCTCTCTATCTCATTCTCTCTGTCTCTCGTTCACTCTCTCTATCTTGCTCTCTCATTCTCTCGTTCACTCTCTCTCTAACCCGCTCTCTCTGTCTCTCGTTCACTCTCTCTATATCTCGCTCTCTCTGTCTCTCGTTCACTCTATCTTGCTCTCTCTGTCTCCCGTTCTCTCTCTCTCTATCTCGCTCTATCTGTCTCTCGTTCACTCTCTCTCTATCTCGCTCTCTCTGTCTCTCGTTCACTGTCTCTCTATCTCGCTCGCTCTGTCTCTCGTTCACTCTCTCTCTATCTCGCTCTCTCTGTCTCCCGTTCACTCTCTCTCTATCTCGCTCTCTCTCTCTCTCATTCTCTATCTTTCTATCTCGCTCTCGCTGTCCCTCATTCACTCTCTCTCTCTATCTTGCTCTCTCTGTCTCTCGTTCACTCTCTCTATATCTCGCTCTCTCTGTCTCCCATTCACTCTCTCTCTATCTCGCTCTCTCTGCATCTCATTCATTCTCTCTCTATCTCGCTCTCTCTGTCTCTCGTTCACTCTCTCTCTATCTTGCTCTCTCTTTCTTTCGTTCACTCTCTCTCTAACCCGCTCTCTGTCTCTCGTTCACTCTCTCTATATCTCGCTCTATCTGTCTCTCGTTCACTCTCTCTCTATCTCGCTCTCTCTGCCTCTCGTTCACTCTCTCTCTATCTCGCTCTCTCTGTCTCTCATTCACTCTCTCTCTATCTCGCTCTCTCTGTCTCTTCTTCACTCTCTTTCTATCTCGCTAGCTCTCTCATTCACTCTCTCTCTATCTCGCTCTCTCTGTCTCCCGTTCACTCTCTCTCTATCTCGCTCGCTCTGTCTCTCGTTCACTCTCTCTCTATCTCGCTCTCTCTGTCTCTCGTTCACGCTCTCTCTTCTCGCTCGCTCTCCCTTTCACTCTCTCTCTATCTCGCTTTCTGACTCCCATTCACTCTCTCTCTATCTCATTCTCTCTGTCTCTCGTTCACTCTCTCTATCTTGCTCTCTCATTCTCTCGTTCACTCTCTCTCTAACCCGCTCTCTCTGTCTCTCGTTCACTCTCTCTATATCTCGCTCTGTCTCTCGTTCACTCTCTCTCTATCTCGCTCGTTCTCCCTTTCAATCTCGCTCTATCTCGCTCAATCTGTCTCTCGTTCACTCTCTCTCTATCTCGCTCTCTCTGTCTCCCTTTCACTATCTCTCTATCTCACTCTCTCTGTCTCTTGTTCACTGTCTCTCTATGTCGCACTCTCTGTCGCTCATTCACTCTCTCTCTATCTTGCTCTCTCTGTCTCTCGTTAGCTCTCTCTCTATCTCGCTCTCTCTGTCTCTCATTCACTTTTTCTCTATTTCGCTCTCTCTGTCTCTTCTTCACTCACTCTCTATCTCGCTAGCTCTCTCATTCACTCTCTCTCTATCTCGCTCTATCTGTCTCTCGTTCACTCTCTCACTATCTCGCTCTCTCTGTCTCTCGTTCAATCTCTCTCTATCTCGCTCTCTCATTCACTCTCTCTCTATCTCGCTCTCTCTGTCTCTCGTTCACTCTCTCTCTATCTCGCTCTCTCTGTCTCCCGTTCACTCTCTCTATCTCGCTCTTTCTGACTCTCCTTCACTCTCTCTCTATCTCGCTCTCTCTGTCTCTCGTTCACTCTCTCTCTATCTTGCTCTCTCTGTCTCTCGTTCACTCTCTCTCTATCTCGCGCTATCTGTCTCTCGTTCACTCTCTCTCTATCTCGATCTCTCTGTCTCTCGTTCACTCTCTCTCTATCTCGCTCTCTCTGTCTCCCGTTCACTCTCTCTCTATCTCGCTCTCTCTGCATCTCATTCATTCTCTCTCTATCTCGCTCTCTCTGTCTCTCGTTCACTCTCTCTCTATCTTGCTCTCTCTTTCTCTCGTTCACTCTCTCTCTAACCCGCTCCCTCTGTCTCTCGTTCACTCTCTCTATATCTCGCTCTATCTGTCTCTCGTTCACTCTCTCTCTATCTCGCTCTCTCTCTCTCTCATTCTCTATCTTTCTATCTCGCTCTCGCTGTCCCTCATTCACTCTCTCTCTCTATCTTGCTCTCTCTGTCTCTCGTTCACTCTCTCTATATCTCGCTCTCTCTGTCTCCCATTCACTCTCTCTCTATCTCGCTCTCTCTGCATCTCATTCATTCTCTCTCTATCTCGCTCTCTCTGTCTCTCGTTAAATCTCTCTCTCTTGCTCTCTCTTTCTCTTGTTCACTCTCTCTCTAACCCGCTCTCTCTTTCTCTCGTTCACTCTCTCTATATCTCGCTCTATCTGTCTCTCGTTCACTCTCTCTCTATCTCGATCTCTCTGTCTCTCGTTCACTCTCTCTCTATCTCGCTCTCTCTGTCTCCCGTTCACTCTCTCTCTATCTCGCTTTCTCTGTCTCTCGTTCAGTCTCTCTCTATCTCGCCTGCTCTCTCATTCACACGCTCTCTATCTCGCTTTCTCTGTCTCTCGTTCAGTCTCTCTCTATCTCGCCCGCTCTCTCATTCATTCTCTCCCTCTCTCGCTCTCTCTTTCTCTCGTTCACTCTCTATCTCTCTCTCTCTGTCTCTCGTTCACTCTCTCTCTAACTCGCTCTCTCTGTCTATCGTTCACTCTTTCTCTATCTCGCTTTCTCAGTCTCTCGTTCACTCTCTCTGTGTTTCACTCTGTCTCTCGTTCACTCTCTCAATATCTCGCTCTCTCTGTCTCTCGTTCACTCTCTCTCTATCTCGTTCTCTCTGTCTCCCGTTCACTCTCTCTCTATCTCACTCTCTCTGTCTCTTGTTCACTCTCTCTCTATGTCGCTCTCTCAGTCGCTCATTCACTCTCTCTCTATGTTGCTCTCTCTGTCTCTCGTTCACTCTCTCACTATTTCGCTCTCTCTGTATCTCGTTCACTCTCTCTCTATCTCGCTCTCTCTGCCTCTCGTTCCCTCTCTCTCTATCTCGCTCTCTCTGTCTCCCGTTCACTCTCTCTCTATCTCGCTCTCTCTGTCTCTCATTCCCTTTCTCTCTATCTGGCTCTCTCTGTCTCCCGTTCGCTCTCTCTATATCTCGCTCTCTCTGTCTCGCGTTCACTCTCTCTCTATCTCTCTCTCTCTGTCTCCCGTTCACTCTTTCCCTATCTCGATTTCGCTGTCTCCCGTTCACTCTCTATCTATCTTGCTCTCTCTGTCTCTTCTTCACTCTCTCTCTATCTCGATCTATCTGTCTCTCGTTAACTCTCTCTATCTCGATCTCTCTGTCTCTCGTTCACTCTCTCTCTATCTCGCTTTCTCTGTCTCTCGTTCAGTCTCTCTCTATCTGGCCCGCTCTCTCATTCACTCTCTCCCTCTCTCGTTCTCTCTGTCTCTCGTTCACTCTCTATCTCTCTCTCTCTGTCTCTCGTTCACTCTCTCTCTAACTCGCTCTCACTGTCTATCGTTCACTCTTTCTCTATCTCGCTCTCTCAGTCTCTCGTTCACTCTCTCCATATCTTGCTCTCTATGTCTCTCGTTCACTCTCTCTCTATCTCGATCGCTCTCCCTTTCACTCTCTCTCTATCTCGCTCACACTGTCACTCGTTCACTCGCTCTCTATCTCGCTCCCTCTGTCTCCAGTGCACTCTCTCTCTATCTCACTCTCTCTGTCTCTTGTTCATTCTCTCTCTATGTCGCATTCTCTGTCGCTCATTCACTCTCTCTCTATCTCGCTCTCTCTCTCTCTCGTTCACTCTCTCTTTATCTCGCTCTCTCTGTCTCCCGTTCACTCTCTCTCTATCTCGCTCTCTCTGTCTCCCGTTCAATCTCTCTCTATCTCGCTCTCTCTGTCTCTCATTCTCTATCTTTCTATCTCGCTCTCGCTGTCTCTCATTCACTCTCTCTCTCTATTTCGCTCTCTCTGTCTCTCGTTCACTCTCTCTCTATCTCGCTCTCTCTGTCTCTCGTTCACTCTCTCTCTAACCCTCTCTCTCTGTCTCTCGTTCACTCTCTCTATATCTCGCTCTATCTGTCTCTCGTTCACTCTCTCTCTATCTCGCTCTCTCTGTCTCTCGTTCACTCTCTCTATATCTCGCTCTCTCTGTCTCCCGTTCAGTCTCTCTCCATCTCGCTCTCTCTGTCTCTCGTTCACTCTCTCACTATCTCGCTCTCTCTGTCTCTCGTTCACTCTCTCTCTATCTCTCTCTCTCTGCCTCTCGTTCACTCTCTCTCTATCTCTCTCTCTCTGCCTCTCGTTCACTCTCTCTCTATCTCGCTCTCTCTGTCTCTCATTCACTCTCTCTCTATCTCGCTCTCTCTGTCTCTTCTTCACTCTCTCTCTATCTCGCTAGCTCTCTCATTCACTCTCTCTCTATCTAGCTCTCTCTCTCTCTCATTCACTCGCACTCTATCTCGCTCTCTCTGTCTCCCGTTCACTCTCTCTCTATCTCGCTCTCTATGTATCTTTTTCACTCTCTCCCTCTCTCGCTTCCTTTCACTCTCTCTACCGCGCTCTCTCTGTCTCTCGTTAACTCTCTCTCTACCTCGCTCTCTCTGTCTCTCGTTCACTCTCTCTCTTCTCGCTCGCTCTCCCATTCACACTCTCTCTATCTCGCTCTCTCTGTCTCTCATTTCCTCTCTCTCTATCCGGCTCTCTCTGTCTCCCGTTCACTCTCTCGATATCTCGCTCTCTCTGTCTCTCGTTCACTCTCTCTCTATCTCTCTCTGTCTCCCGTTCACTCTTTCACTATCTCGCTCTCGCTGTCTCCCGTTCACTCTCTCTCTATCTCGCTCTCTCTGTCTCTCGTTCACTCTCTCTCTATCTCGCTCTCTCTGTCTCCCGTTCACTTTCTCTCCATCTCGCCCGCTCGCTCATTCACACGCTCTCTATCTCGCTCTCTCTGTCTCTCGTTCACTCGCTCTCTATCTCGCTTTCTCTGTCTCTCGTTCAGGCTCTCTCTATCTCACCCGCTCTCTCATTCACTCTGTCCCTCTCTCGCTCGCTTTCTCTCGTTCACTCTCTCTAACTCGCTCTCTCTGTCTATCGTTCACTCTTTCTCTATCTCGCTTTCTCAGTCTCTCGTTCACTCTCTCTGTGTTTCACTCTCTATGTCTCTCGTTCACTCTCTCAATATCTCGCTCTCTCTGTCTCTCGTTCACTCTCTCTCTATCTCGCTCTCTCTGTCGCCCGTTCACTCTCTCTCTATCTCACTCTCTCTGTCTCTTGTTCACTCTCTCTCTATGTCGCTCTCTCTGTCGCTCATTCACTCTCTCTCTATCTTGCTCTCTCTGTCTCTCGTTCACTCTCTCTCTATCTCGCTCTCTCTGTCTCTCGTTCACTCGCTCTCTATCTCGCTTTCTCTGTCTCTCGTTCAGTCTCTCTCTATCTCGCCCTCTCTCTCATTCACTCTCTCCCTCTCTCGCTCTCTCTGTCTCTCGTTCGCTCTCTATCTCTCTCTCTCTGTCTCTCATTCACTCTCTCTCTAACTCGCTCTCTCTGTCTTTCGTTCACTCTTTCTCCTTCTCGCTTTCTCAGTCTCTCGTTCACTCTCTCTGTGTTTCACTCTCTCTGTCTCTCGTTCACTCTCTCAATATCTCGCTCTCTGTCTCTTGTTCACTCTCTCTCTATGTCGCTCTCTATGTCGCTCATTCACTCTCTCTCTATGTCGCTCTCTCTGTCTCTCGTTCACTGTCTCACTATTTCGCTCTCACTGTCTCTCGTTCACTCTCTCTCTATCTCGCTCTCTCTGCCTCTCGCTCCCTCTCTCTCTATCTTGCTCTCTCTGTCTCCCTTTCACTCTCTCTCTATCTCACTCTCACTGTCTCTCGTTCCCTCTCTCTCTATCTCGCTCTCTCTGTCTCGCGTTCACTCTCTCTCTATCTCTCTCTCTCTCTGTCCCGTTCACTCTTTCCCTATCTCGATCTCGCTGTCTCCCGTTCACTCTCTATCTATCTCGCTCTCTCTGTCTCTTCTTCACTCTCTCTCTATCTCGCTCTCTCTGCCTCTCTTTCACTCTCTCATTACCTCGCTCTCTGTCTCTCTATCTCGCTCTCTCTGTCTCTCGTTCACTCTCTCTCTATCTCGCTCTATCTGTCTCTCGTTAACTCTCTCTCTATATCGATCTCTCTGTCTCTCGTTCACTCTCTATCTCTCTCTCTCTGTCTCTCGTTCACTCTCTCTCTAACTCGCTCTCACTGTCTATCGTTCACTCTTTCTCCTTCTCGCTCTCTCAGTCTCTCATTCACTCTCTCTCTGTTTCACTCTCTCTGTCTCTCCTTCACTCCCTCTCTATCTCACTCACTCTGTCTCTCGTTCACTCGCTCTCTATCTCGCTCTCTCTGTCTCCCGTTCACTCTCTCTCTATCTCACTCTGTCTCTTGTTCACTCTCTCTCTATGTCGCACTTTCTGTCGCTCATTCACTCTCTCTCCATCTCGCTCTCTCTGTCTCTCGTTCACACTCTCACTATCTCGCTCTCACTGTCTCTCGTTCACTCTCTCTCTATCTTGCTCTCTCTGTTTCCCGTTCACTCTCTCTCTATCTCGCTCTCTCTGCCTCTCGTTCACTCCCGCTCTATCTCGCTCTCTCTGTCTCTCATTCACTCTCTCTCTAACTCGCTCTCTCTGTCTCTTCTTCACTCTCTCTCTATCTCGCTATCTCTGCCTCTCGTTCACTCCCGCTCTATCTCGCTCTCTCTGTCTCTCATTCACTCTCTCTCTATCTCGCTCTCTCTGTCTCCCGTTCACTCTCTCTCTATCTCGCTCTCTCTGTCTCCCGTTCACTATCTCTCTATCTCGCTCTCTCTGTCTCTCATTCTCTATCTTTCTATCTCGTACTCGCTGTCTCTCATTCACTCTCTCTCTCTATCTCGCTCCCTCTGTCTCTCGTTCACACTCTCTCTATCTCGCTCTCTCTGTCTCCCGTTCACTCTCTCTCTATCTCGCTCTCTCTGCATCTCATTCATTCTCTCTCTTTCTCGCTCTCTCTGTCTCTCGTTCACTCTCTCTCTATCTTGCTCTCTCTTTCTTTCGTTCACTCTCTCTCTAACCCGCTCTCTGTCTCTCGTTCACTCTCTCTATATCTCGCTCTCTCTGCCTCTCGTTCACTCTCTCTCTATCTCGCTCTCTCTGTCTCTCATTCACTCTCTCTCTAACTCGCTCTCTCTGTCTCTTCTTCACTCTCTTTCTATCTCGCTAGCTCTCTCATTCACTCTCTCTCTATCTCGCTCTCTCTGTCTCCCGTTCACTCTCTCTCTATCTCGCTCGCTCTGTCTCTCGTTCACTCTCTCTCTATCTCGCTCTCTCTGTCTCTCGTTCACGCTCTCTCTTCTCGCTCGCTCTCCCTTTCACTCTCTCTCTATCTCGCTTTCTGACTCCCATTCACTCTCTCTCTATCTCATTCTCTCTGTCTCTCGTTCACTCTCTCTATCTTGCTCTCTCTTTCTCTCGTTCACTCTCTCTCTAACCCGCTCTCTCTGTCTCTCGTTCACTCTCTCTATATCTCGCTCTATCTGTCTCTCGTTCAATCTCTCTCTCTCGATTTCTCTGTCTCTCGTTCACTCTCTCTCTATCTCGCTCTCTCTGTCTCCCGTTCACTCTCTCTCTATCTCGCTTTCTCTGTCTCTCGTTCAGTCTCTCTCTATCTCGCCTGCTCTCCCATTCACACGTTCTCTATCTCGCTCTCTCTGTCTCTCGTTCACTCGCTCTCTATCTCGCTTTCTCTGTCTCTCGTTCAGTCTCTCTCTATCTGGCCCGCTCTCTCATTCACTCTTTCCCTCTCTCGTTCTCTCTGACTCTCGTTCACTCTCTATCTCTCTCTCTCTGTGTCTCGTTCACTCTCTCTCTAACTCGCTCTCACTGTCTATCGTTCACTCTTTCTCTATCTCGCTCTCTCAGTCTCTCGTTCACTCTCTCTCTATCTCGCTCGCTATCCCTTTCACTCTCTCTCTATCTCGCTCATTCTGTCTCTCGTTCACTCGCTCTCTATCTCGCTCCCTCTGTCTCCCGTTCACTCTCTCTCTATCTCGCCTCTCTGTCTCTTGTTCACTCTCTCTCTATGTCGCACTCTCTGTCGCTCATTCACTCTCTCTATCTCGCTCTCCCTCTCTCTCTCGTTCACTCTCTCTTTATCTCGCTCTCTCTGTCTCTCGTTCACTCTCTCTCTATCTCTCTCTCTCTGTCTCCCGTTCACTCTCTCTCTATCTCACTCTCGCTGTCTCTCATTCTCTATCTTTCTATCTCGCTCTCTCTGCATCTCATTCATTCTCTCTCTATCTCGCTCTCTCTGTCTCTCGTTCACTCTCTCTCTATCTCGCTCTCTCTTTCTCTCGTTCACTCTCTCTCTAACCCGCTCTCTCTGTCTCTCGTTCACTCTCTCTATATCTCGCTATATCTGTCTCTCGTTCACTCTCTCTCTATATCGATCTCTCTGTCACTCGTTCACTCTCTCTTTATCTCGCTCTCTCTGTCTCTCGTTCACTCTCTCTCTATCTCGCTCTCTCTGTCTCCCGTTCACTCTCTCTCTATCTCGCTCTCTCTTTCTCTCGTTCACTCTCTCACTATCTCGCTCTCACTGTCTCTCGTTCACTCTCTCTCTATCTTGCTCTCTCTGTCTCTCGTTCACTCTCTCTCTTTCGCGCTCTCTCTGCCTCTCGTTCACTCTCTCTCTCCCTCGCTCTTTCTGTCTCTCATTCACTCTCTCTCTATCTCACTCTCTCTGTCTCTTCTTCACTCTCTATCTCGCTAGCTCTCTCATTCACTCTCTCTCTATCTCGCTCTCTCTGTCTCCCGTTCACTCTCTCTCTATCTCGCTCTCTCTGTCTCTCATTCATTCGCTCTCTATCTCGCTCTCTCTGTCTCCCGTTCACTCTCTCTCTATCTCGCTCTCTATGTATCTTATTCACTCTCTCGCTCTCTCGCTACCTTTCACTCTCTCTACCTCGCTCTCTCTGTCTCTCGTTCACTCTCTCTCTTCTCGCTCGCTCTCCCATTCACACTCTCTCTATCTCGCTCTCTCTGTCTCGCATTTCCTCTCTCTCTACCTGGCTCTCTATGTCTCCCGTTCATTCTCTCTTTATCTCGCTCTCTCTGTCTCTCGTTCACTCTCTCTCTATCTCTCTCTGTCTCCTGTTCACTCTTTCCCTATCTCGCTCTCGCTATCTCCCGTTCACTCTCTCTCTATCTCGCTCTCTCTGTCTCTTCTTCACTCTCTCTCTATCTCGCTCTCTCTGTCTCTCTTTCACTCTCTCACTACCTCGCTCTCTGTCTCTCTATCTCGCTCTCTCTGTCTCTCGTTCACTCTCTCTCCATCTCGCGCTCTCTGTCTCTCGTTCACTCTCTCTCTATCTCGCTCTCTCTGTCTCTTGTTCACTGTCTCTCTATCTTGCTCTCTCTGTCTCTCGTTCACTCTCTCTCTATCTCGCTCTCTCTGTCTCCCTTTCACTCTCTCTCGATCTCACTCTCTCTGTCTTCTGTTCAATCTCTGTCTATCTCGCTGTCTCTGTCTCTCATTCACTCTCTCTCTATCTCGCTCTCTCTGTCTCTCATTCACTCTCTCCCTCTCTCGCTCTCGTTCATTCTCTTTATCTCGCTCTCTCTGTCTCTTGTTCTCTCTGTCTCCCTTTCACCCTCTCTCGCTCTCGCTCTCTCTGTCTCTTGTTCACTCCCTCTCTATCTCGCTCGCTCTGTCTCTCATTCACGCGCTCTCTATCTCGATCCTTCTGTCTCCCGTTCACTCTCTCTCTATCTCACTGTCTCTGTCTCTCCTTCACTCTCTCTCTATTGCACTCTCTCTGTATCTCGTTTCCTCTCTCTCTATCTCACCTTCGCTGCCTTTCATTCACTCTCTCTATCTCGACTGCTCTCTCATTCACTCTATCTCTATCTCGCTCTCTCTTTCTCTCGTTCACTCTCTCTCTATCTCGCTCTCTCTGTCTCTCGTTCACTCTCTCTCTATCTTGCTCTCTCTGTCTCCCATTCACTCTCTGTCTATCTCGCTCTCTCTGCCTCTCATTCAATTTCGCTCTCTCTCGCTCTCTCTGTCTCTCGTTCACTCTCTCTCTATCTCGCTCTCTCTGTCTCTCGTTCACTCTCTCTCTTCTCGCTCGCTCTCCCTTTCACACTCTCTATATCTCGCTCTCTCTGTCTCTCATTCCCTCTCTCTAAATCTGGCTCTCT